>NC_079386.1:12735551-13020551 GCF_021018895.1 Seriola aureovittata
GCTTTAGACACTAGAGAAGTGAAAAATGGTGACACAACAGCTGAAGTCAGCAGGTCTGCAGCAGACAGACTCTCCTACATCAGATGAAGGAGGAACTGAGCAAAACACAGGAAGAATAAGGGGAAAAGTCATTTTACTCAATATCAGAGCAATGATTCCCAGCTGTCTTTCACGTGTGGACTTTAGTCATAGCATTTTTTTTTTTTTTTGTTGATCTGGTACAGGAAAGAAACTCCTCATAAATGTAGAAGTAAACTTTCTGTATGGGTGCGGCTCAAATTGCTGAGGTAACTACAACACAATGTCACTGAGAGAGCGCTAAGCTGACAAACTGATTTAATCAAACCGACAAGAAATTTACAAGACTTCTCACCGAGGCAACTGAGCACAACTCTAGAGGCAAAGAAATGCCAGCACTCAGGCAACCGGCTGCAGAGACAAGAAGCCAAAGACACACACAGATCTTATCAAGGCGACACATCACAGATAAGCCCCGATATTCATATATATAATATACATATTGTGCTCGTTTGCGATAAATATTGCTCATTCATCCACCCACCCACCTGAGAGGCAGCCGTGCATACACACTTAAATACAAGCACATACACACTTAATGCCACGCTCCGATAAGCAGTGCTCAGAGGAGTGCAGCGCGTGCTGATAGCTGTGAGGTAAAGTCCTCACTGCGAGGACACTCTGACCTGAGAGGCTAACGGGCAACTGACAGCTCAGCACAGGAGTGAAGTTTAAAACAAACGAAACCTGCTTCCTGTCAGTGAAGGTCCCTGGGAATCCGTTGTTCCTCTGTATCCCCAATTTTATATGAATATAGGTGAGATTACAATAAGCTTTTGGTCATGCTGTTATTGTTAAAACTTCATTTTTTACATCCTATTTTTTTGTTAGTTCGAGTTAGAACTTCTCACGAAAAAGCAGGTTAGCTTCTGCAGAAGTTGGTCCTAATATACAGAAGCTCTTTTATGTCAAGAAAAAGAAAAAAAATATGAAAAAATTTGCACGATGAAAATAAAAATACTAAGTCAAAGTTAAAATAATAAGATAGTAAGTCAGAATTATGATAGGTTTGACTTACTATGTTTCAGTTACTACTTCGTAAGTCAAACCTATCATATATTAAGTCAAAACTTTCAACCACCACATTAGTAAATTATTTCTTTATTTCATATTTGATTTAAAATCTAATAATTTTGTTTTAATAAGTCAGGACTTTGACTTAGTATCTCATTATTAGAAAGTCAAAAAACTGAAGTAAAAAGCTTTACCTAGTAATAACAATTAGACATTTTGATTTGAAAAGACAAAACACTTGAATAGTAAGTAAAAATCTTTATTCAGAGTCTTCCTTTCATGTCTTTGTTTCTTTTCTTTGCAGAAATGGGGTTTGTGAGTAATGTAACTTAGGTACTGTAAAGGTGGTGCATTCAGGCGATCTTAAACGCATCAGAAAAAGCGTGTTTCATTTTCATTTCCAGTCAAATTATGAAGCGGGAAAGTCAGCGAAAATTTTGCTCCCTGGGTGTTCAACTCATGAGACAGAATGAAAACTTTAACTTCCACAAAAAATAAAGTTTGTATCCAACAGCAGTAATCATGAAGGAACCAAATCTACATCATTTTTTTTTCTTTTTTAGGATCTCATCATTCTCTTATTCGTTATCTGTAGATTGAACGCTTTTTAGCAGCTGACGTCCAGAGCAGTGGATTTGCATTCTCACGTGAGTTCACAGTTAGTGAGCAAGTGAATGAGTTTTTAAAGATCTCCATTTCACCTCACATCTGGACCATGTTTGCCTTCCGCTACCAGTCAGTCAGCCTCTTTAACCCAATCTCACACCTCCCACCCTTCTAGCCTTTCACTGTCAACACACCACGCCTCCCACTTCTGTGTGGCACAGTCTCCCTCTCCATCGCTCATCGCTGGTCGCCCCCCGTCCGAGGCGCTGTGTTTTATTGTGTTTGACCGGGCGTCCTGTCGGGAGCGGACTTGTTATGATCCTCTAACTTGTCAATGTGGTGGAAGATGATAGTGTTATGATTCGACTCCCTTTACTGTGGCAGGAGGTGGTCAGTGTGGAGGAGAAGGCGGTGATGCAATCCTGTTTTGGTCTCTTCTTTAAATGCCTGGTTGATGTTGAGGTCAGTGTGGAGCGATAAGTGAGCGGGAGCGCCGTGAGCTGTGACTCTGGTGTAGATAAAATGTGTCCACTCAGCTTGTTTGCAGGTGAATTTGTTTAATCAGTGCTGACAAGACTTGTAGAGTCAGGAGGAGGATTTACACAATAAATACTTTCATCTGAAGGAGGTTTTTTTTTTAAAGGGTAAAAGTGAAATGTATCACACTGATAAAAAGAAGTTTAAAGTGTATCACTGTTGCTCCTTAACAACTGGATAATTCGAGTTGACTAGACATCATGTGCTCAGTTATTTCCACATTTATGAACTAGGAGGGATCGTGTGCTGATAAGACGCCAGAGACAGATAAGTCTCAAAAAACATTTTCCGTTTTCCAAGAACATCAAAGCTGCTCAAAGTGAAGGAGGGCAATAAATAAAAAGACAACTTTTCCTATCAGTTGCTCATAAACTCTTGTTTACAGCCCTTTAAGTTAGTCTCACTTCCACGACTGTACCTGTGCTGCCTTGTATGTGTATGACTGTGTGAGTGTGAGTGTGTGTGTGTGTGTGTGTGTGTGTGTGGTTTTATGTGCTGCACTCAGCTGTTTCCTCATCTGAAAAACAACAGGCTAGTCTGCTTGAGTCAGCAGCAGCGTTTCCTTAAATCAGCCATACTCTCAAACGGAAACATGTTGGCACACACCCAGTTTACACAGCAATGGGTTGTTTCTGTGTGTGTGTGTGTGTGTGTGTGTGTGTGTGAGTATGAGTAACAAATGGATATTTATGAACTTCTCTCTCAGGTCTGCTGACCTTTGTGAACTGTGCCTATGTGAAGTGGGGCACCAGGGTCCAGGACTTCTTCACCTATGCCAAAGTCATCGCTCTTATTGCTGTCATCATCACTGGCCTGGTGAAGATCGGACAAGGTGCGGACTCTCTCAATGAGTCTTATCTCTTTAATCTTTAATCTTGCCATGATATCCTAAAATGTTAACATTTTTAAAGCAAATGCTTAGAGCAATACAGAAACTTAGATGACACCATGAACTTTAGATTCCTCAAGTCAATTTACGACAATTAAATCATTGTTTTGGTATTTTTCAGGTCACACTCAGAACTTCGAGGGCCTCTTCGATGGCTCGTCTCAGGACCCGGGGGGCATTGCTCTGGCTCTGTACTCGGCTCTGTTCTCCTACTCTGGATGGGACACCCTCAACTTTGTCACAGAGGAGATCAAAAACCCAGAGAGGTGAGGAGGCCACGAGATAAAGTGAACAGGACAACAGTACAGCCTGTTTGGGATCGAGGTGTTGATACAGCCTACAGTGATAATTCACTTTGATAGGACTTCTCAGCTAATATAGCCTCAGCAGCATCAATCCAACCACCACAACCACTGTAGCCACAGATCAGTAAGAGAGTTGAGTCCTGCTTCAAGCTAAATGCTAACATCAGTTCATTCTCACAGTGAGAATATTAATACACCGATGTTTAGGGTCTATAATGTCGACCATGTTCACCATCTTAGTTTAGCATGTTGGCACGCTAACATTTGCTTATTAGCACTAAACGCAAAGCACAGCTGAGGCTGTTGGAAGTCTCATTAGTTTAGTAAGTGAACTGATAATAGTGCAGCAGATTAAACCTAAAATTATCATATTATTCATCTTCACGGGATCACGAATGTCTGAGCCAAATTTCCTGGCAATCCATCTAATAGGTCGTTGAGATATTTTACTCTGGACCAAAGTGGATCTATGCTGCTAGACTGACTAAAAACACAGAGAAATCCTGAAGGGTGCCATTAAATACTCTCCTACTGTATTTCCCAAATTGATATCTTATCTAATCACAGTGCTGCAGGGCAAAGCTTTGGATTTTGAAGCTCACATTTTGATCATCACCTTCAAGCTTCAAGTGTTACGTCATGTTGGTATATCACTCACACTAGCTTTTGCATTTGACTTCATATTTGTAAATATGTAGTCATTATATTCATAGTTTAACATTTAATAAAACATTTCCACAATCTATGAGTGGATCTACAAACATCATCCTATTTGTTGTTAAACAACAGTTACAGTGGATCTCATGAGATTATTGCTATGAAGCCAAAAAAAAAGTTTTTTTTCCAGTGCATTGTAAAGATATATAAAGCTGCAGGATAAAGTCAATAATCAATAACAGATAACCTGTTGAGTAGCAAACAATGCACAGTTTGTTGTGATGTTTCTTTAGGAAAACACATTGAACGTATGTGTGTGTGTGTGTGTGTGTGTGTGTCTGTGTATCTGTGTCTGTGGGGGGTGTTTGAGCCTTTTCCACAACCGGACACTGAGCAAATGAACAAAGACTACACATGTGATTGGATCACAAGCTTCTCCCAGGAGTTCCCAGGCAGATTAAGTGACAAACAAACCCCCCCCCCCCACCCGGTGCCTTATCCCAATCCCCATCCTTCCCTCCACCACGGGGTCGATCAGCTCTTAACCAGGAGACTCCTGATGAGTCACTTCCATCACTTCATCCTCAGCCTCCACATCTCATCTGTTGTTGCTTCCCCCTGCTGTTTCCTTGTGTGAATTACAGGAACCTGCCACTGGCTATCGCTATCTCCATGCCCATAGTGACTGTGATCTACATTCTGACCAACGTGGCGTACTACACCATCCTCCCCATGAATGCAATCTTAGACAGTGATGCTGTAGCTGTGGTAGGTGTCTATATAAGCCTTGATAAATCACCTTTATACTCAGCAAGTGCAGCTTTTGTTTAGGATTTCTGTCTTTCCTCTATAGACATTTGCAGACAAGGTGTTCGGCGTGATGAACTGGACTATTCCCCTCGCTGTGGCTCTTTCCTGCTTCGGAGGACTCAACGCCTCCATCCTGGCCTCCTCCAGGTGAGTGATTCCCTCTTTTCACGGTGACATTCGAATAACTTGTGCAGCCACCTCATCCCTGTGTTATCGGAAACCTCACTGACTGTCACTTGTGTCCATCAGCGTCGCTCATCACCACTCCTTGTCGCGTATGTTTTGTGTGTCTTTAAAGGCTGTTCTTCGTGGGCTCCAGAGAGGGCCACCTGCCTGACTACCTGTGCATGATCCATGTCCACCGCTACACCCCCATCCCCGCCCTGCTCTTCAACGTCAGTCAGCCCTTAACATCTTTTTATTGTCTGTTCTCTAAACGTCTGATTTGGCTGCCGTCTTTCCGTTCATTCCCCACATTTTCTTATTCTGACTCGCACTGTTTCTCGTACGTCTCTGCAGGGCATCATGGCTCTGATATACCTGTGTGTAGAAGATGTCTTCAGGTTGATAAACTACTACAGCTTCAGCTACTGGTTCTTTGTGGGTCTGTCCATTTTGGGGCAGCTGTATCTGCGCTGGAAGCAGCCGGATAGAAAGAGACCCCTGAAGGTAAATCAGTCTAACAGTTTACTGCAGTCACTGGTTGCAGGTTGTGAGATTTCAGTTGAAGCAATGTTTAAAAGTATTAGAAGAGTCTCAAAGTGGAGCGTTTGTGGCGAATTATCGTCACACCACTGTCTTCTCTGTCATCCTCCCACAGCTCAGTCTCTTCTTCCCCATCATTTTCTGTCTCCTCACCGTCTTCCTGGTGGTTGTGCCGCTCTACAGCGACACCGTCAACTCCCTGATCGGCATCGCCATCGCTCTGTCAGGAGTGCCCGTCTACTTCCTCTGTTGCTACACTCCGGCCCACAAGAGGCCGCTGTGGCTACGCCGCTTCATCGGTAAGACACCTGCAGGATTTTCTCATCGATATTATTATTGCCGGAATATACTCTCTATTTATTATGCCACCTCTTCACTCTTATAAGTCTTATTACCCAAGGGAAATCATGCACCTTATATCGTCCTATTTTAATCTTTTTTCACAATCTTTACTTTGCAGTTATTGTATATTATTTGGCTTTTAATTGTTTAAATCTTACTTGTTTGGGGCTTTATGTGATGTGGATCCTGTGACATTGCAATTTATTTTTGGGATTAGTGAATCACATTAGAAGGATAGATAAATTTATATATGGATATGGATCAATGCATAGCAGGATGTATGAAACGGAAGGAATCTGTCTATTCACAATAAATAAAACCATTTCATGTGAATTTTGCTGCTTAGTCCTGAGGTGTTTTCCAACTGATTCCAGCTGTTTTAATTGGCAGCTGGATTCAAGCCGATGCACAAGTCGCTCTAACTTCTTTCCTGTCTCCACCTCTTTCAGCTCAGTCTGGCGTGCTGATTCAGAAGGTGTGCTACTCTGTTCTGACTGAAATGGATGTTGAGGACAAGGAAGAGTAGAGACATTTGATTTTAACACCCTGCCGGAGACTGACGACGCACAAATATGGAGGCTCTACCCGAACTTATCTTGGCCAGCCGCTAACCGCCGCACGGCCTCGATGGACGAACATTTGGGCTTGAGCTGGACCCAGCTCTCTGACCTGTCAGTCATCGCCCGGTGATAATGTTAATGTATGACGGTGCCCGGGCGCTTGATGGCAAGATTTCACTCTAGCTGACTGTGACTTCAGAGAGAACATTTTAATGCACTCCTGAAGAAATCTACTCCTGTTTCTATCAGAAAACAGTAGAGAATTATTTAATTAATATATCAAGACAAGTTTTTCTTTGTGTGAAATTATATATATGTATTTTTGATCATACTGGAAGGTAGAAAATTAATATGGTTCAACTGTTTAAGCGGAGGGGAGAATATCCTTGAAACTGAAAGCACTGCTGACCATAGAAACAGCCTTGGTATTACTATTAATGTCATTTGCAAAAAGAAGAACCAGCATTAAAATAGATTTGATTACGTGACTCCACGTTCACCGCGGAGGAAAAAGTTCAAATAAAGTTTTATACTGTCATCTTTGAGGTCTAGAGAAGTAAAGGGCTATTTTTACACAAAGTAACTCATTTTTTGTGTCTGATTCAAACACGAGCTGTTAAATGTAACTTTGAGACAGTTGAGCTGCAAACATGTATTTATAATAAAAATTACTTATGGATAACATATATAACTTCAATTGTTTTTCATTCCTCGTGTATCATGTACTCAAATATAAAGACAATGTGCACACAGAAGTGGTTGTTTAGAGGCAGATTTTACATTTTAATTAGAATAATACACAACCCTTCCCCAACCTGTCCACTCTTCCACCCATAAATATGTACATAATTCATAACACCATCAATCTATGAGCAAATAAGACTTATACAACAGTGTCCTTCCATGGCTTTTCTTTGCCATGAGCTTGCTTGTCTTTAGTTGATGCTGCAGCAATGGGAGGGTTCTGCTGCAGAGGATTATGGGTAAAAGTCTGCCTCATTGGACCTGTGGAGAAAAATGGACAGAAACAATTAAGTGAAGGAAATACATGCATTGCAGTTTGTTGTAAAGATATTTATCAGTTCAGTTCACACGGCAGCAGAGAAAATAACCATGACAACAGCTCCATCTAGTCTCCAGGATGTGTAGGTACAGTTTATAAACAATGGTGGAGTCTCACTGTCTGGTCCTTTCCAGAGAGTGAGACTTCACTGACATTACACACATCTAAAAAACCTGAAAAGCCCCCCAACATATAGAAAATGGTAATAAAACATGTTTGCCTGACGTAAGGCTGCAACTAATGATTATGTTCACCATCAATAAAATATACAAATTATCGTCTCACATAACTGATTCATTGTTTGCTCTATAAAAAGGCTGCAAAGTGCAGAGAGATATTTAGTTTACAGTCATATAGGAAAAATATTCACATTTGAAACAAGTGACTTTTTGACAATCATAATAAAACATTACTTAAAAGTTCATGTGGGAATCGACACAGTGACCAATTATCTCAGTACTAGTCTGAGATGATGACAACGAAACAACAGTAGTAAGATACTCACCGAGTGCAGCTTCTGCAAATTCAGCGAAAAAATTATGACTCTGTTTAATCCTCCAGGAATCTGACTTGATTGTATTTCTCCAAAAGTTTCATATTAGAGTCCGAGTTTATCACCTGCTGATTTTACAGTGAGACAACTTTAAGGCCCCAAATGTCTGTAAATCAGCAACACTGAACTGAGGCTGTAGCTGCAGCAGAATTCACAATGCATTTCTGTCTCAGCGTGTGTTTAATCACACCTTTAACTTATCCATGAAGCGAAATGAATATCCAGCAAGAAACTTTCTTTTCAGGGTGTAACCCTAACCCTTATGTAACTGTTTGATGAAAGACATGTCGTTTCAGAGTAAGGTATTTGATTTGATTCACCATTAATCTGCTCACGATCCAGTGCAAAGGGCTCAACAGCAAAGACAGAAAATACATTTGAGTCCTGATCAATACCGAGTTTCTGTAAGTGTCGTAACCTGCTACAGCCACAAGGGGGAGCACCTGTTCCTGCACCTGAAAGTTGTATCCTGGAGAAATCTAATTTCTTAACTACTATTATCCAGTTTTTCTGTTTTTTATTTAAATAAACTTTACAGTTTTTTTTTTAAAAAACTACTAATTGAACACATACTTTTTAAATACCACAGTTGTTTGAGAAATTATTGTGCACAAATTTTAGGATTGAGTTGATAAGATAGTGTCATATATCCTGGTCATTTTATCCAACCATGTTATTTTTATAAAGCCACATTACAATATATTCTTTTACTTCCTTTCATTTGTACTTTTTTTATACCTTTTAATCTCTTTCAGAAACTGCTGAAGTAGTGGGGGGACTGACCTTTAGCAGCGAGGTCCAGATGATTTTTGATCCTCCTTTCCCTCTCTTCCAGTTGCTGAGCCAGCTGAGCGTTCTTCCAGCCTGGAAACCCACACAGAGTTACAACATGTGCAAAAATCAGTGTTGCAATTTCCTGTCATTTTTATTCGAGTGAAACAGCAATGAAAGCCTTTGTGGTTTAACATTACTATCAAAAACCAATTGATCAAATGTCCTGATGTTTTAGGTTTATGATTATAACACCTACCCTTCTTCATGGTTGCGAAGAAGCCTTCATTATTGGGCAGAGCGTTGTCCGGGTGTTTGATCCTCTCTGGGATCCTCAGCCTATCTCTGACCAAAGGGTGTCTGAGCAGAGCGACTTGACCCAGAGAGAAGCAGTTAGAGGTCAGCCAGTAGGTGAACACCGCCTGAAGTTAGTTTGAGAAGAAACATATTTTAAGAAGCGTTTTCTCGTACTAAGTGCCGTTTTAGTAAGATGTGAGTTCAACTTAAACTAGAATACGAACAAAAACTGATGTGAGTGAATGACAGACTGACCGTGGGGAAGTTGATAGTGAGGGGGAGGATGACTAAGGGCATGATCCTGAACACAGTCTTCATGGCTCTCAGATTGGGGTTGTCAATACCAGACTCTGCACCCAACTGTAAGAGAAAAAAAAAAGTTTATAACAAGATAATAACAACAACTAATGCAAACTCTGTCAGTCTCATAATTTAAGGCTCATGCTGATTCTAGTCAGACTTTTCATAGTGTTTTACTCTTACTATGTCTGCCTCACCTCCAGGATGAAGAACATGGTTCCAGTGACGGCTATGGGCAGAATATAAAAAGGATCTGCTGCCGTCAGGTCTGGAAACCAGAACAGACCTCCCGTCTGCATGCTGGGCACCGGCAGATACGCCATCTTCCTCAGTGCGATGAAGAAGGAGACGAAGACTGGCGCCTGAGTGAACAGACAGATAATGATTTGATCATTAACAGATATAAAATTTCTTTAAATCGGTTCCTGATCATTCATTCATTTATTTCCTGCAGTTTTGACCCTATGAAAGGATAATAATAGAAATAATGACATGAAAATTAATCCTACTTTAATCACTAACATCTTCTTTTTTTTTTTTTTTTTAAACCTGACTAGAAAATGAAGATTTGTAATTTTCAAATGACCAAAAATACTAAAATATATTCTTTAAGTATCATAGCTCAATAAAATGTAAAGGGGGATTGTTAAAGAGATGAACTGACCTGCACTAAAGGAACCAGGAAGCCGCGGAGAGGATTCACATCATGCTTCTTCTGGAACAGGTTCAGGTCAGAGTAGGCTTTGGCAACTGCAACACAACACAAAACCAAGATTGATAAAATTGATCAGACTGGACACACACACACATGCAGAGACACACACATCTGTATTTTGACAAATTTAATGGCGAGAGAGGAATGAAAATTTACATTCAAATTTGTTTCCACTCTGTTTGGCCTCGGTCATCCTGTTGGTGAGTTTGGTCATCTCAGGCAGCACATTGTTCAGCTTGGCTGCCTCTCTCTGGCCCTTCACAATGACTGGAAACACAGCCATACGAGCCAGCACCGTTCCTGTGTGAGTGACAGATTCATAGAAAGAGGATAGAGGAAGAACAGAATGAAGGACACAGGAAAATAAACACATGTCGTTTGTGCTGCTCGAGCAAAATAATCACCGTTAGATACTGATGTAATTCACCAGAATGCAAGACTTTTAATACGTTGACTTCAAAGTTTTTGTTGAGCCACGCTTACCTACAACGATGGCCCCCCACCAGGGCATGCCGAGATCCAGGTGCATGAACTCTAATAAGTTCTGGATCAGTCCCACAGGTGTGTGGCCGGCCAGTCCCAGCTCTGCTAAAGTGGGTTCTGTCGTCGCAGCTTGCAGGACCTCCACCGCCGTCGGTGCCACACCGGCAACCTGGTCAATGACTGGCTGCGCTAAAACAGAGGTGGGGTCAGCGGGCAGAGAGACAGGGGAGGACTCCAGGACTGAAGCACTGTCAGGAGCTGCCACCACTGGAGCTGCCATTGATCCATCCTCAGGTGGGATCTGGAAATATCGATATACATCTAGTATCAGTGTATCAATATATTTTAGTAGGGGTGGAACAAAAAATTGTATTAAAGCCTGTTACTGCCAATATTGATTGGCAGTTTTTGTTTTTTGTTTTTTAAAAAAGGAGACTACATACTTTAATAAATCTAAGTTATTAATGTGTCTGATGTGGTATAACATTTGTTTACATCAGTAATAACTGTAAATGAGGCAATAACACAAGCTAATATTTTCAAATCTAATTGTTTATCTCATGTACAAAATGCTTATTTTTCTCTAGGTCTCAATTATTTAAAACACCTACAAGTACACCTCAGGGTGTTCGCAGCAGTTCCTCCTGAGCTTCAATGAGGATGAACTGACTTTGATCCAACAGAGCTGCCATTCAGTGAAAGTGCTGTAAGTCTAATCACCTGTGAGCTGTTGTGTCTGACTGCCACGGCGTTCACCCACAGGAACTTCCCATGGTGTCTGCGGCCCAGCAGAGTCCTGGTGGCCGGACTGCGACACTCAAACACTGTGTGGAGATGGGACCTCTGGAGCAACCGCTGTTTGGAAAGCAGAGGGTCACAGTGTCAGCTGGTTGCACACTTCACACAATAAACAACAACCTGATGACAAATATTGGGGCTGCTGTTGTGTCACACAGCATCTGCTTAGCTCGGTGGGGGTTTAAGGGTTCAGCTAAACTGGACTTTTAGCTTTTCCCTGTTTATTATCATTGTAAATTGAAAGTGAAAATGTACAAAACCAGCAATGGGTTGACAAGTATTGATGTATTTTTTCTCCATAACCAAGCGGCTAAATGTAGCTAAACTAGATGTATTATAAAGTAACCTAATTCAGAGGAGAGCCACATAATAATGTCATATATTACTATACTACTGAAAAATCCTTTCAAGTTTGCTGAGCCTGAAGTGGTGCATTAATTATTATCCATTTTTACCCTTTCACTTAAGTCCAGTTTGACAAACAGGGGCCCAGATGTGCAGCAGGTTTAAGTTAAACCTAAGATGCAGTGACCTCTTGTGGCATTTGGGGTTTTATGCAGGACTCAGCTGGGTTTATACTTGTGGTTTAGACTAAACATGGGTTAATTAACTAGTTGGTTTAAACTCATCCTGATCATAAAACCACACCAAAGCCTGCGGCAGAGTAACAGCTCCAGTGTCTTTACTCCAGGAGAAATGTTGAGGCACAAATGTGACAACACTTCGATAATGTCACAAATAAGGTCCTGGTGCTCATTAGCGCGTGTTCAGTGCCTCTGGCTAAACTGCACGTTATTCTGGTTTAAAAAACCTAGTGATTTAGCTGTTATACTAAACACATGTCTTTGCCAGAGAGGCTGTTACTGTCAAAGTCACACAGAAGGCATGCACTCGTAACTACGCAGCGAGGATGCTAGCCGGCTAGCTAGTTAACCGGAGAGAGTCGCTGTTCGTGTCTTTGTTTCAGACCCGGGAATAAAGCAGCAGACGTGGAGCAGTAAAGATGACCTACGTGGCTCCAAATGTCTGAAAGAGGAAGGTTGCCTCGGCTCGGTTTTCCAGTCTGCCTCAGGAAACATCTTGCTAGGCAGCCCGGAGTCACCCCGCTCCTGATGGCAGCCATGTTGACAGGGAAGATGATGACCTGCTACGGAAAACGCGAGGAGTCAAGTCCTTGCAACATATTTCGCGTTTTTGTTTTTTTGTTTTTTTTTTTACTTTGATTCCGGTTTCTAGTGGCTCTCCATGTACAATGTACACTCAATATCGATAACAGTGTTTAGGAAGATACACATGGACTATTATGTTCAAGCAAGTAGGTAAAAAAGTAAATGAACAAAAATGTTGCATGTTGCAAAATGTATGTTGATTGATTTTGCTTTCATGTGTGGAGAGATGATTGGAGTAAAAAAAGACATTTATCACCTTAGATAAGGCTAATTTTTATTCTTCATTTTCTCCACTGTAAAAACATGAGGATACTTCATCTTGAAATAAATTACGGTACCTGTCTGTCTTGTAATTGTGCATTATGAGAAGTAGGCTCACAGTAGTGATGAACTCTTTCATTTTCTTCAATAAACAAACTAGTGCATATAGTTCAGAGACGGATGAATGCTCAAACAATAAATATAGAATTCATAAAATGTGGTTCGGACAGTAATATTCACATTCACAACATCCACAGCAAACAACTGAGTTAGAAACAGAAATACTAAAAGATTTGTGTGGTTATGTGTGTGTGCGTCAGTCAATATATTTCCAGCAGCTTTATGGCATCTGATCACAACAGTACTTTCTCACAGGCTTGTCCACATAGTGTTTTCTTGATCAGACAATATTGAACAGAGTGTGTGGCAAAGATCAAAAGTGAATATCAAACACCAGCACACTTTGTCTTTGTCACTCTGTCTTAGATTTGCATGACTGCTTCATTTAGAGCAGGGTGGAGGCTTGGCACTTGATCCTTTCAAATATTCTCAGCCTCTCTCTGACACATGTATATGAGTTAGAGGCAGAGGTATTTTTATTTCAAAGAAATATTTCCTGGTACAAAGTGTTCTTTCAAAGTCTACATGATATGATCGCAATTAAACCAGCAGAACAGGCCACACACCTATGAGAGGCAAAATGACTGTGGGAAAGATGCTAATGTGAAGGGGGATGATTTATAATCCTGAACACAGGCTCACAGATTGGATTTGTCAGTACCACACTCAGCTGTAACCTGGCAAGTACAGTATAAAAGGTTTGTGTGATTAAATTGAACGTAATGTTGTATATAATTATTGTAAAAACTTGTGTCTCTGTTTTTAAAAATCCAACACTACACAGCAGGGAAATCTCTCCTACCATCATGACCTATGACCTTTCACAAAAACCAGGTGTCCAAGGCTTTGTTATTCTTATTTTATATACATATTTATTTATTCATTCATTTATTTAAATCACCATCAGAAACCCTCAAGTGGGACAAAGGTAAATGACAACACAACAACCGTTTGGTTTGATTCAAAGTGATGAACATAAAATCCAAAGCATCTATAACATTAGTCAGTGGACAGTGATGGTTTACACGAACTCGTAAACAACATTGAGATCAAAAAGCTAAATAATTTATACCACCACTTAACATTGAAATAAGAAAACACGTACAAGTGTTAATGCAAAGATTTACACTTGAAAGTAATTTCTTCACTCGATCTCTGACTGTCTGAAATCACACGTTACATTTTGTGGCATCCATTGATGCATAATCTTTAGTTTAAAAAAAACATAGAAGATATCAGGTCAACACGTCACACACAACACACAAACACTGGGTGATCAATGTCAGTGAGTGTAGGCTAATTGTAAATTAAATGAACATAAAGGTGATTCTGTCTGCTTGTGTTACCTTCTATTACAGGCTGATGCAATACAGCAGCACCTGAATCTAAAACATCCCTCTCGCTCATTAAACCTTTTGCATTTGAAACAATCCTGTGGTAAAACAGGAAGTGATCTTAATCCGACATCGACTCTGCCTTTTTCCGATTCCTCTTTAACATAGGAAAACACCCAATGGTTTTGTTCTTTTTTGTTTTTTTCTTTCTTTCCTTCTGCTTATTCGTCAAACACCACAATCCTCCCATCATCTTATGTCGTTTTTTCGTGACATTTTTTTCTCCATCTTGTGTTTGTGCATCAGATTCTTCTCTTGCATGTGAATAAGGAACGATCTCTGTCTCGTTCTTCCCTTTTGCTTTTCCACTGACTTTCTTGGCTTTGTGTTTCTGCGGCTCTGGCAAAGGTGAATCATTCAGGTTTATACTGCGAACACCCTCTGTCAAAGTGACCGCTCCATCCGGTTTTGGATCATCTTTTCCTTTAATACTCCCTCTATTATTTACCCGCCTCTTTGTACTGTCCTGTGAAATTTTCTCTACAGTTTCCATGCCACTGCTTCTTTCCCTCTCCTGAACTCCTTCCACTGTTACGTCCTTAAATTCAGCTCTAGCTGTAGACTGAGAATTTCCGTTCTTTTCTACACTGCCACCTCTCCGTTTCTCGGTCAGGCTTCCCCTTCCTGCCGACCCTGCTTGTCTAAGAGACGAGTCCTGTCTGATTTGAATACGCTGAGTATCTCCTGCATGTTTCTCCTCTCTGACTTGTTTCTCCACACCCACACTTTCATGTCTTTTATGTGTAACGCTGATGTTCTGCTCCGGTCTGTTCAGTCTAACGTCAACTCCGCGGCTCTGATCCTCTACATCCCGACTGAAGTGTTGTTGTTTCTCTGATGCTCTTCTCTTTCGTGCGGGTTCATCATCTCCTCTCTTTTGTTCCTTGTCTCCTTTAACATCCCTTCCCTCCTCTTTCGATGGTTCATGTCTTTTATACGACCTGCTACTTCCTCCCTGTTTACGCCTCTGACCGTCTTCGCCTGATACGTTTTGTTTTCTATCACCAGACCTGGGAAACTCATAAAAGTCATGGTCAGATCTTGACAAGAGCTTTCCTCTTCCTGATATGACTTTATCAGCCCCAGTCTTTCCTCCCTCGTCATCTTTAACATCTTTTTCCATCTCCTTCGCATCTCCCTTTTTGTCTGCCCTAACTGGTTGAAGGTCATTCTCTTCTCTAACTTCCTGTTTAGCTCCCTCGTCGTCATTGACATGTTTAACAATGTCTGATCCTTCATTGTCCTCATCCTTTGCATCTCTGTTGGGGTATTTTGTCAAGGATTTTCCCTTCTTGTCTGACTGTTCATCACCCGCAGTCTTTCTATTCTCGTCTATATTTGCATACATTACCTTTCTTTCCTCATCCCTCTGCATGCTCACACAAACTTGTTCTCCACGGTAACTGTCCTGATCCTCCCTGCTTTCTCCAGGACGAGTTTCTGTAGAGGACGGCTCTCTCTTTTCTGCCTGCTCACCAGCTCCTGTCTCATCTTCCTCCTCTTCATCATCCCTCATTACTTTCCCCTCACCTCTCTCACATTTTTCAGCATCTTGATCACGCAAGTCACTCCTTTCTTCACGACACTCCTGCTGATTGTGTGGTAGGCTCTGTCTGACGTCAACTACGGACCCGACACTGACCGTGTCTCCAATTCCTGTATCTCCATTTGTGTCAATGGAAGCAGCCTCTGCAGTGTCATTACCCACTTCTACTGTCTCCTCGACCTCCTCTCTCTTTCTTTTCTTCGCCTTTTCCTTTTTCTCATCTTGATACGGGTCGTCATTGTCACCGGCAGCAGGTGGGAAACCTCCATTGGTGGACACCTCCTTCATGTCTTGAGTGCAAGGTTCTGCAGCGTGGGCTAGAAAAGGGTATATCAAATAAAACAATTAACAAAGAAATTTCATGCAGTAATACGTGAGTAAGAATTATGAAAATATGCAGTATGTCTCTTACTTTTCTTTTTCCTGTAAAAAAGAAGATAAGCGCTGCAGGGACTAGTGGGAGAAATGTGAAAAGAGAGTAACGTCATTTTCATGTTCAGCAAAATAAAAGGTGGGAAAAAGACGCACTTAAACTTACCTCTCACTGTTATCCACCTGGAGTGGCTGGTAATGAAGCTGTTGATGAAAATAATAACCAAACATTAGATTATAAATAAATAATCAGAGAAATAAATAACTACAGTAATGTTGGAGTTGAAGTGATCAATCTTACCAATGAGACTCTGGAATCATTGAAGTTATACCATCTCTCATCGTCCTCTGACTTAACTCTTGCAGTGTAATGTCCACCTCTCAGATCACCAAAGTGATCCACAACTGCGTAGAGTTCATACGTCTGATTCTGATCACCAAGGGAAAAGTGACAGAAATTAGGGTCAGGAATGAAAAAGAAATGTGTTATGATAAAATAGTAAAATATAAAGTATATATACCTCTGGGATCTGTAGAGTTCTGGGAACATCCACAACACAGTTGTTTTTGAAATACATCTTGTAATGGTAGTTAAACTCAAACCTCTTCAGCAGCAGCATCAAAACCTCTGGATGATGCTTTATGACACATTTCTGAAAGAAACACATGTCAGCATGTTGTTATAATTCCCTTCATGAAGTCTCAATGCTGTCATTACAAAATCAGTTAATGTGCATGAATCAGAAACATGTTTTCTCATTACTCACAACAGTAGCGTCAGATTTGTCATCACACTGGTCACAGTACATCTGGTTTTCTCCACTGAAGTTCAACTCTCTGAAATACTCCTCAGTGCCGGCCATCTAAAGAAATACACTCGTGTCATTTGCATCTGACAGATAATATTGTATCATCTGCATAAAAATGAAACATGAAGTACTGATTAAGAAGATTAATGTTATATATGTATAGACTGATGGCAAGAGGGTCAAATGTTAAATTGAAACACCTGCTGACATTACTGACCATTCAGGTGAAACACGCTTGAAGGTTTCAACACACACAGTAAGGGGCAGAGCAGCAACATTTCTCTGTGCACCCCAGCAGGGCAAGAAGCTAATTAGAAGAAGCTAATACCGTATTTCCCATTTTATGATACATCACAAATGTTCAATGAGATCGCCGGGCCAAAATGTTAGTCTGTAAATGTCATATTTAGTCTAGTAGTTAAGTGAAGTTTGCAGGTTGTTGGGTTCTTACCACACTGTAGTGTTCATTGTAGGAAACCACCAGCTCAAGAGGAAGATGCCAAAATAACCCATCTGCGTTTTTCTCTGTGAGACATTTAGAACAAATGGTCTTGTGTGTCAACTCTCCATGGAAGATCTGAAAACACAAACATAGAGACACTGATGAACATGTGTTACTTCTCATATTACTTAAATACTTCCCTTCAATACTGATGATGTCTTTACCTGTGAAGCCTCATCACTGGTCAGAGCTAAAATCTTCTCAAAGTACTCCGCAGCATCTTGCTGTTCATACACTGAACAGAGAAGAAATCAGTATTTATTCAGGAAATTTATCAAATAAAATAAGATAAACATAAAGTTACCCTATTGACTTTTGGTCAATTTATCTATTATAAGGTAGAAATATAAAAATACCAACTGCGGATTTTAAAAGTTTTTATCAGATACTCTGTCTACAATAAATAAAAAATTTAAAAAAGACAGATAAAATAACAGGATGTTATTTTAAGATGTTAATCTGTGTTAACATCATGTCAACTGATCAAATTGTCCCTTCAGCATGAAGCCTCTTCAGAGGTTGCATGTTTTTCTATGTGCCCACTACTGTACCTCTTTCGATGCCCAGCCTCTTTGTGATGTTATAGGTGTATGCTGTTCCTTTCTTTAAGTCATCAAACACGTCTTTAAGATGAGAGTCAATACGCTCAGGATCAGGGTTTCCACTGGTGTACCTGAACAGAATTCAGACAGAGGCTCCATGAGTGATACAAACGTGCACTGTTGCCCTAATTTAAAATAAAGACATTATATGACATGGTTTTGGACTTTGTAACAAACCTTTCCACAGCCTCTCTGAAGCGTTTGGTCATGAACAGCACCTGCAGCACACTGTTCAAGTAACACGTTGCTCCTTGGTTCTCCAACCCATGGTACTTGAAAAACTGTCTATCGCTTTGCACGACAGCCATCTTGATTCTTTTTTTTTTTGAAGACTTTATCAGTCCACTTCCACACTGCTGCCAGCTGCACGGAGATTTGCAGTTTCAAGATCAATTATTGACAATCAATCAAGTGAAACCAAATTAAACAAAATACGAGGCAGAAGGGAAATGTGAGCCTACCTTCAGCTGTGAGAGTCGCACTGTGAAGACTTTCCCTCAGATCATTGCAGGAATGTCACAAAACAACTTCTCCTCTGCTTATCATCGACTCACGAAAAATATTCTGCCACTTGTTAAACCCTCAGATTACTTTCTGTTTCACTATTGAGTAATTGGAAGGAATGCTGCGTTCAGGGTCACATGATTAACAGGAAAACTGAAGATCATTGCACGAATAGTGTTTTGTTGGTCAAAATAAAACACAAGCTGCCAAAAGCTTCTTCTCTGTTGTAATCCAGCCACTGACTCAAGGAGATTTTCTATAAGACAAATTGTGACAAAGGCTCTTTGATATAGGAGCTCTACAGGAGGAGTGACCTCTCTGTCTTAGAACAAGGCAGCACAATATAACAATATGAAGCCATCATATGATCCTCTAATGTTATTTATGTCTTTTGCTTATTATTTTAGACATATTTTCATTTAGAGTATTTAAATCACAATCCAAATCTTTCAAGTGGCATAAAGTTAAATGACAACACACTGGTCTGGTTTCAAAGAAAGAAATAAAATGCATAGAGTTTTTTACCATCATGATGTATGACCTTTCACAAAAAAGGCAACAAAGGCTTTATTATTATCAATTCAGTTTGTATATATTTTTTTATTCGTTTAAATCACCGTCAGAATGCTTCACATTAGATCTAAGTAAATGACAACACAACAGTTTGGTTTGATTCAAAGAGATGAAAATAAAATCTAAAGCATCTATGAGATGAGTCATTGGGCAGTAGTGGTTTACATGTGTACAACAACACAGAGACCAAAAGGCCTCTTTTATGAGAGTTAAGTGACCTACAAAACAAGACGACACATGAAGGTTTAGGTTTAAATTTCCACACACACAATCTTTTACCTGAGACATATTACATGTTACATTCAGTACTATCTCTTTATATATCTCTGAACGATTTATATTATAAATAAAATGTAACAGGTACAATACACGTCTTCAACTGTATGAATTGTAAACGTGACACAGAGCAACAGCACACAAATAAATCATTGATCACTAAAAGTTACTAATTTAAGCTTTTACATTTGCTGGTCTTCAGACAGGAACAAACAGGAAGTGAAGCATTTTACATTAACCATTACAAAAACCAGGAAAGTCGATCTGTTAAACAGATTGAACCAACGTGAAGAAAGAGAAGAGACAGACTCAAAATACATTCACCAACAGGAACAAAGGTATGTCCATACTACCCGATCACTAGCAGATCTCTGATGAGTATCAATAAGCATTGATTAAAAACTAAAAGTAAGATCTTGTAGACTCCACACGGACATGCAGTCTTGTAAAATAACAATTTATATTATCTTTGATCTGACTCTGAAGTCAAGTCTGGATTTTTCTGGCTTTTGCAAAAACCTGCGCGTAGTCGTTTTGTTCTGTTCCTCCTTTTTCGCTTCCTGTGTTTCTTCAGCGGGGCAGTGGTATGCCACCATCTTCTCCTCTTCTCACGTGCAGCTCTTTTCTTCACTGCCTATTTTTGCATCTGTGCATCAGGCACTTTTCGCGTTGCCTTGGCATTGGAGTAAATAAAACTGTTTGTCTCGTTCTCTTCTTGTGCATTTACAACGACGCTTGTGTGTCTATGTGTCTGTGGCTCCGGTAAAGGTGAATCACTCAGCTTTGAAGTGCAAACACTCTGGCGCCAAGTCGTTCTGTCAGCGCTCGCTTCACTATTTACCTGACTCTTAACGCTCTCTTCTGAGGTTTCCACGGTTTCAATTCTTATGGTCTTCGTCTCGCTGCATCTTTGAGGACCATCAGGGGTTTCCCTAACTTCTTCCTCGATTATCTTCCCATATATCCTTGAGTGCTTCGACCAACCTCTACCTTCCACTCTAACCTCCTTTAATCCAGTTGTTTCTCGCGGCTGAGAACCCCCCAGTCTCGTCATTTCAACACTTTCAACTCCCTGGTTCTCGGTCAGTTTTTCCCTTCTTTCTGAGTCCTCTTCTGTTCCCTTACTTTGTGCAGGATCATCATCTGCTCTCCTTTGCTCCTTGTCTCCCTTAACATCCCTCCTCTCCTCTCCCTGTTGCTCTTGTCCTTTATACAACCTATAATCTATATCCATGCTGGGGGAGTTTGTTGGGGATTTTTCCGTCTTTCCTCCCTCCTCATCTTGCTCTTGTTCTTTGGTGTGAACATCTTGATTATGCAACTCACTCTTTTCCTCATTCAACCACTGATAGTTATCAGGTGGTATTATCTGCCTGACATCAGCTCCGTTGACCTGATCCTCTACCTTACAGATGCTGTCAGCTGATAGGTTCACTCCTCCAGACACAACACTGACCGTGTCTCTAATTCCTGTTTCATCATCCACCATAACATCCACTGCAGTGTCATTGCCCACTTCTACTGACTCTTCACTCTCTCCTGTCATTTCAGCATCGTGACCCTGGTCATGGTTGTCAACGGCAGCAGGCGGGAAACCTCCACTGGTGGGCACCTCCTTTTTGTCTTGAGCACAAGTATCTGCAGTGTGGGCTAGAAAGTAGGATTCAAATAAGTTCAAGCAAAGTACCAAATACTTTGATGTAATCATTCACACTACATGTGAGTAAGAATAATGAGAGTATATCTCTTACTTGTCTTTTTCCTGTAAAAAAGAAGATAAGCGCTGCAGGAACTAGTGGGAGAAATGTGAAAAGAAAGTAACGTCATTTTCATGTTCAGCAAAATAAAAGGTGGGAAAAAGACGCACTTAAACTTACATCTCATTGTTATCCACCTGGAGTAGCTGGTAATCAGGCTGTTAATGAAAATAATAACCAAACATTAGATCATAAATAAATAATCAGATCAATAAATAACTACAGTAATGTTGGAGTTGAAGTGATCAATCTTACCAATGAGACTCTGGAATCATTGAAGTTATACCATCTCTCATCGTCCTCTGACTTAACTGTTGCAGTGTAATGTCCACCTCTCAGACCACCAACGTGATCCACAACTGCGTACAGTTCATACGTCTGATTCTGATCACCAAAGGAAAAGTGACAGAAATTAGGGTCAGGAATGAAAAAGAAATGTGTTATGATAAAATAGTAAAATATAAAGTATATATACCTCTGGGATCTGCAGAGTTCTGGGAACATCCACATCACAGTTGTTTTTGAAATACATCTTGTAATGGTAGTTAAACTCAAACCTCTTCAGCAGCAGCATCAAAACCTCTGGATGATGCTTTATGACACATTTCTGAAAGAAACACATGCCAGCATGTTGTTATAATTCCCTTCATGAAGTCTCAATTCTGTCATTACAAAATCAGTTAATGTGCATGAATCAGAAACATGTTTTCTCATTACTCACAATAGTAGCGTCAGATTTGTCATCACACTGGTCACAGTACATCTGGTTTTCTCCACTAAAGTTCGAATCTCTGAAATACTCCTCAGTGCCGGCCATCTAAAGAAATACACTCATGTCATTTGCATCTGAAATTAGCTGCCACAGATGTCCTGACCGGTTTAATGGGTGTAAAGTATTTATGTCTTCTCAAGAAGAAAGTTCTTTAACTTGGCATTCAGGAAGAAATCTACTGCGAAGTTTGCAGGTTGTCGGGTTCTTACCACACTGTAGTGCCCATTGTAGGAATCCACCAGCTCAAGAGGAAGATGCCAAAATAACCCATCTGCGTTTTTCTCTGTGAGACATTTAGAACAAATGGTCTTGTGTGTCAACTCTCCGTGGAAGAGCTGAAAACACAAAAATAGAGACACTGATGAACATGTGTTTCTTCTCATATTACTTAAATACTTCCCTTCAATACTGATGATGTCTTTACCTGTGAAGCCTCATCACTGGTCAGAGCTAAAATCTTCTCAAAGTACTCCGCAGCATCTTGCTGTTCATACACTGAACAGAGAAGAAATCAGTATTTATTCAGGAAATTAACAAAATAAAATAAAGTAAACATAAAGTTACTCTATTGACTTGAATATAAAAATACCAACTGTGGATTTTAAAAAGTCTTTATCAGATACTTTCTGCTGTATGTTAACACGTCTGGTGTCCAGTGCAACATTAATAACATCTAATTAATCTGTTAACTTCCTGTCAACTGATCAAATTTCCCCAAAAGTTGGTTTGTCCCTTCAGCATGAAGCCTCTTCACAGGTTGCATGATTTTCTATGTGCCCACTACTGTACCTCTGTCGATGCCCAGCCTCTTTATGATGTTATAGGTGCATGCTGTTTTTTTCTTTAAGACATCAAACACGTCTTTAAGATGAGAGTCAATACGCTCAGGATCAGGGTTTCCACTGGTGTACCTGAACAGAATTCAGACAGAGGCTCCATGAGTGATACAAAGGTGCACTGTTGCCCTAATTTAAAATAAAGACATTATATGACAAGGAGTTGGACTTTGTAACAAACCTTTCCACAGCCTCTCTGAAGCCTTTGGTCATGAACAGCACCTGCAGCACACTGTTCAAGTAACACGTTGCTCCTTTTTTCTTCAACCCATGGTACTTGATCTCAGCTGCTGGGAGGAGAGTTTTATCAGATGCATGTAAACTGCAGAAATGTCTGAACACCACTAACCCGGCAGGTATATCTTACCTGGAGGGGGGCGAGTGGGGTTGAAAAACTGTTGAACGTTTTGCAAAACATCCATCTTGATTCTTTCTTTGACGACTTTATCAGTCAACCTCCACACTGCTGCCAGGTGCGCGGAGAGTAGTTTCACGATCGAGTATTGACAATAAATCAATCGCAATGCCTTGCAAACGAAACGAAATAAAAGACGGAAGAAATACGTGAGGCTACCTCCAAGTGTGAGATTCATACCTGCAAAACCTTCATGCAGGTCGTTTCGAAACAACTTTTTCTGTCTTTATTAGTGTCCTCCAGGAATACTTTCGCTTTCATTTTTTGCTGCCTGCTGCATTTGCTGGAAAGCTGCATTCAGGGTGTGTCGGAAACAGTAACGAGCTCGCATGACTAACAAGGAAATTGAATGTTTTTGCACAAGAAATTGTTGAGAAATAAACCAAAAGCTTTCCAGAAAGATAAATCTATGTTGTAGTTCAACAACTGAAAGCAGCAGCTGAGGGAATGTCACATTTGTGGGACATATATGTAAACACACATCCATATCCAGAACTTAAATCCTTTACCTTTTGCACATTTCAAATCCCTTGAGTCACACCACATGGATGATGAATTTTGATATTTTGTTGAAGTGTGTTTGGAAGCCCCCACATGGAGAGATTTGTATTTCGTCTTAATGTGATTTAAAATCAAACTGATCAGTTTTAGGAACTTATTTATGTGTTGGATTAGAGCACTACAGACCCATGGTGGTGTCTGTTGAACCGTCAGAGAACCTGCTGCTCTGTTTGTTAGAAAACATTACTGAAACTTTTTGCCTGTATTTGATGCCCTGTTGATGTGGATTAAAGACTTTAAGCCTCTTAATAACTGCACATTCATGAGAGATGAGATATTAAAGAGACAACATGATTTTATTATGCAACAACAACTGATTTTTCAAACATCTTTAAAAGCTAACATGGGAACATTCGAGGATTAATGCAAGAAAATACCCCAAACAGTATAAAGTTTTATCCTTTGTAAACATTGTCAGGAGACTTAATGAAGCAGCAGCAGAAGATGTGCTGGTGGCAGTGCTGGGAGGTGGAGATGGTGGAGTCCGCCATGAACCCTCAACACCATTTGGATGACGGACATGTGCTGGATTCCAAACTCAGAGAGCTGCTTGGTGTCTCCATCCAGATGCATGTCTGTGAAGATCAGCCGCACATCGTCTTTTCCTACACACACACACACACACACACACACACACACACACACACACACACACACACACACAGGAAAACATAATCAGATCACACTCTTTCAAACACAGTTATTACTTAAAATGTATCCTTACTTTTAAGGTCAAGGTCCAATACTGTGGGTATGAAAAGCAGTAATGGTGGAAAGTGTTAAACAGGACTCATGGGGAAAAAACTGTTCAGTATTAAAGGAGCTTTCCTGAATAATGTGTACTTTCACTTTTGATACTTTAAGTATGTTTTGCTTGAAATACTTCGGTATAATATAAATGCAGTATTTATAAGAGTGTTATTACTTCATTTTCATTAAGTAAACAATCTAAGTAGTTCTCTCTCCCCTGCAATTAACCATAATTAGAGTACTTCAAGGGTCAACCTCGTTTCATGGAGAAAAAAAAAATCCAGGGATATTCTGCTGATGGACAAACATCATAAACAACAAACTTCAAAGTCTATATTCAGCTCCTTCGTCGGCTTCAGGTATAAAGATAAACGGTCTCTGACCGGCTGAAGCGCTTGTGTATCAGTTCTGACTGTTTACTTCAGGCGGTGTGTTTACCTGCGCCGTCGGGGAGCCTCGTGGCTATCTTCTCCTTCAGCTGCAGCACCGTCATGCTCTGCATCTGCTCCTCGGTGTTGCACAGGTCGACGAGCATCTTCTCACCCCTCAGCCCGTGCACCATCACTTGGTAGATTTTGCCCATTTTGTGCCGTTTTTCTGCGTGCGAGGTCCCGCGCTCCGGTCGCCTGTGCCTCTGAATGCCTTTAATGCCAGTTTAGGGTGTTGTTTAGCCTAGTCAGCGGGAAATGACGTAGGACGGGCTGATGATACTTTCACTTTCACCTTTTAATTGTTGCTGTTATTTTTTCCCCGCTTCTTGTTTCCTCCTTATGTACAACCAGCATCAAAGTCAGCTTAAAATGTTAAATGAAAGTCAACAAAGTTTTTGTGTGTGTGTAACTGGTTTGAGTTGGTGTTGTTCTTGTGCTTCCCACATGCAGGTGTTACTCGCTCTTTGAACCCATCATTTCCTTTATCACTTTATTACTTCTCTTGCATGAGAGGAGGTGATAACAGCATCGAGTCTGACCAGAGAGTTGGACACTTATTGTGAGTTTGTCTTTTGGGAGTTTTGTAGGTTCCATCAAAATGCCTGTGCAGTATTGGGTGCGTATACACTGGTGGCCTAAAACAACCAGCGCGTGAAGGCATCATCGTCACAATGTGCTGATATGAAAACCGGATATTGCAGCAATCTTTGGCATGTGACAGCAGTAGTGTTTGTTTACCAGCCCCACACCCTGGTTGCCTTGGTGAAAGCTGCCAAACAATTTAACAACAATTTAATTTTTTAAACAATTTAAGATACGATCGTGTCAAAATAGAGGCTATTTATTAAACCTAGTAGGCTATTTATTAATAAGGAGTAATTAAAAAACTAAACTCAAAACAATGCATAACAATAATACGATAAGGGACTTTCCTCTGCAGGTCTATTTGCATTCGCATGATTTCTTGTAACTGCTCGGGCGAAACTGAAAGTTTGAAGGAAAAACAAAAAAAAACTACTCTGGGAGCGATCAGTGAAGGTGACACGACACAGCATCCAGCTTCCGTCTTCTTCACTGCTCATTTATTGACTGCAGAGAGAGAAGAAGTTTGTCGACTCGGGTCCAAGGAGCTGAGCTGAATCAAAATGACGACACAGGGTCAGGAGGAGAAAAGATACGACCCCAAAGACACGACTCTGAAATTTGTCAACAGACCGGATGACCTGGATCCACTGCGTAAGAATTGAATTATAAACGCGTTATATTGTCGCTCTGTGCGGGATCTCCTACATTCCCGTTTATTCCTCATAAAGAAATGTCAATTAATGCCTTAAATGTTGATATGTAATGATGCGTTATCTCAGTTGTTGAAGGCGGGTAGGGTCGGGCTACAGGCTACAGGTGAATGTGATGCTGAGTTCAATGTCTGCTCTTGTTGTTGTTCTTCCTCAGCTCCAGAGGAAGGAGACATTTGTCTTCGTGCAGAGATGTCGTGCGGTCATGCCGTCACCCCGGAATCTCTGACCGGGTGGTGTCGCAGCCTCCTGGATCAGGTACTTTCCACCATCTCACTGACACAGCATAAAGGTGTGTTTGTTTTACTCGACGTCAGAGGAGTTAAGCTCCAAACTGTCTCCGAAAATATGACATTTCTAGTTATAGAGTCATTGTTACTGTCAAAAAGGCATTTAGGAAATACAATTTAGGATAAATTTAGGATTAATTAATTAATTAATTAATTAATTAATTAAGTATCCATAATTAATTAATTAATTAATTAAAGATACATTTACATACATTTAGGATATACAATTAATCTACAAATCAGCCCCCCCCCCCCCCCCAAGTGGCCAGTAAACAAATGGAGATGTAGGGGATGCTCAACTTCCTGTTGTAATGGCAACCCCATCTGGGTTCATCATGCTTTTAACTGGAAATATAATATAATCTGCGCTTTTAATTTCAGGGCCGCTACAAGTTCAAGTGCCCGGCTTTAAAGGACGGCACCTTGCAGAAGTGTGACAAGGAGTGGTCTTACCAAGAGGTGCGCAGGCTGGCCGTGCTGACCGCTGAAGAGATGCAATACTTTGAGGAGAACATCGCCCGTCTGGCTGCCATAGAGTACTGTGAAGTCAAAACAGTGAGTCGTCTCCACCTTTAAAAAGATACAGACTGATTTATTAATGAGTGCAGCAGAGATCATTTGTTTTTGTACCATCCAGTGACTATGCAGGTAAAGCAAATTACTTATTCGTTTTCTTGCTGAGTTTAAAGAGCGATACCTCTCTCATGTCTGTACAGTGAATAGGAGCCAGCAGCCGTTAGCTTAGCTTAGCACAAAGACTGGAAACAGAGGGAAACAGCTAGCCTGGCTCTGTCAAAATGTATCAAAAATCTTCCTACCTGCAGCATTAAAGTGCAGAAGGGGCAGTTCTCCAGTTTACGATAGGTTACATGCCGGACTGCCTCTCAGCGAGTTATATATCTACAGTTCTCGAGCAAAGGTCTGCACCATCGACTGAGATGTGAGTAAACTGATTATTGAATATGAATTGATATGGCCTCCCAGCTTGGTAGACCCCAGGACATCCTATGAGAAATAGAGGATAGAAGAGAGAGAGAAGGAAGGAGGGTGTTTGATAGACGTATGATAGATATGATGAAATTACTTCCACGTATAAGAGAGAGGTATTAATCTTCTCATCTAACTGCTGGAAGAAAGCAAATAAGTGTCTTTCCAAAAATGTTGAGTTATTCTTTTCCAACAGTGTCCTGGGTGTAAAACCTACATTGAGAGAGAGGACCTGACAAACCTGAACGTGCAGTGCACAATCTGCGCAGAAGATGAGACGGAGTCGTGCCAGTTCTGCTGGCAGTGTCTGAAGCCGTGGAAAGGTAAAGCTCCTCGCTCCGACCGCTGCGACAACAGCGGCTGCGTCAACCACGACCTCGAGCTCCTCAAGAACTGTAAGGACACCGCTCTCCCTCAGGTGCAAGGGGTCGACAAGTGCCCTTCCATCCGGGCCTGTCCCACCTGTGGTCAGCGGGTGGAGCACGACAAAACGGGCTGCAAGAACATCATCTGCCCACGCTGTCAGATCGAGTTCTGCTTTGTGTGTCTGAAGCTCACGCCCGAGTGCCTGGAGACAAGCTCTTACTTCATCCCCTGCAGTGATGGCGTGGCTCCCAGACAAACCTCCATACCTGTGTGGCGCAGAAACTAACGGCCAACAACTAAACTCACGGCGTTCTTCACACTGTGTTTCTCCTGTTCGGTTTCACTGTGAGATTCTTATTGCAACTGAGGCCAGACGTGTTGTCTAATGGGCCTATTTGTTCACGTGCATTGACAGAATTAAAAGTATCTGATGTATTCTCTTATAATGTTTTATAATACTCATAGTTAATCATTAATAACTGAAACGCTTAATAAAGGTTCCTTTCACATGAACACAGAAAGTCTATCTGATGTCTGACCCAAACAGGTTCATGCATGTGAATACATTTCCTGAATGTTGAACAGGATAAATGACAGAGAAATAGTAACATGTATCCACATATCATATAAAATTTATTATCAAACAGATATTTTACATATAGACGGATAGTGAAGCTGGAAACTGGTCAGTTTTTCTACTGTAGGTCTAGAAGTGTAAAGATCTGATGCTGTTTGTCACAGATGTAACCCTGTTAAAAAAAGGACAATAAATAGTTTAAATATGTTCATGTTTGATAAATTGTGATTAAAAGTATTAAGAATAATATTTCATGAAGTTTGACAAAAAGTGTTTAAAATAGTTTAATAAATAAGTTTAAAAAGTTTAAAAGATACAAATGTGCACTTTAAGATATTTTGTGTTATTTTGAAAAGCCACAGGGTTAAAAAAGAAGTACCGATTGTGAAAATTGTAATTCTGGTAATTAATTGTTTAAGATCTGGCTAAACAGGAAGTGTATGTATTTTTGTGTGTGAAAAGAGAAACTTGACAGTTGCGAGAGAGAGAGCGGGATACTCGACGAGGAAAAGAGAGAACTGCTGGGTTTTAATGTGGTAGAGTAAGCAAATATGCAGAACACGGACATTGTTTGTAAAAAATATCAGGAGATAAGCGGACAGTGAATCTCGTAGTGACTGATATTCAGCGCAACACCGTGTTCCAGTGAAAGGACGAATACTTTGGCAGAGAGTATTCAATGAGGAGCGCAGCTAACAGCTAATGCAGCTCGCATTAGCTTAGCTACTTCTTCATCCACGTGCAGCTAACCCAGCTACTCGACTAGGGGAAGAAGTTAGCCTGCTGTGTGCCGGACCTGTTGAGACGATCAGCGGTGAGGTTCTACCGGGAGCGTGGGAGTCATCTGCAGCCGTCTTGGCAGCAACACGCTGGTCCAGACAGGAAGAATCGCCACCATCCGCCCATGTATCAGCAACCCGCTGGTACTGCATACGGGACGAGGACGCCATCACTGCAGTGAGTCTCTTAAATGTTTTATTTCAGCGCTTTAGCGTGAAGCAGCCATTTTGTTTCTGGCTACAACGCACACGAGCATCGCTTCGGGCCTGCATCGTTAACATCCTTTTTCAGTTAGTTATAACTGCCGGCTTTAGGTGTGTTATTAATTTTTTTTTATAATGAGTGCACTCAAAATAAGGGGTTATTTGAATATTTAGAAATTGATCAGTTAAAGGTACAGAAAGGTTTTGAATTTGAGTGTTTATTTTGTGTGTATTTTCATTGTTGAGAGAACATTTGTGTTTATATTTACATCAGTAAATCTTTAAAATTTACCTTTCTTCTGGTTATTTGTGTTTTAGAAGTAGTACTGTTGTTTACAAAGTGTTAAAAGGGTACTTACAGATGGTAAGGAAAATTTAATTATTTCATTTATCTATAGTTTTGATTAAAACCATTAAAAATTAGTTTTAACACATTCAATGAGTAAATAAAAGTGGTTTGTATCACAGTAGAAATAGATATTAGTTCACCAATATTATATTACAGTATACTTCTCATTTGGTATTAGTTAATCTTAAAGAAAGAGATTTCTACAACAGTAAGAACTTGGGAAGCGTACCTCATAAACATAGACAGGCCGTCTAGAGGGCGCTACACAGAGCAAAACCTGACATGAAGTCAGTTTTAATCAAAGGCCCAGTGTAATTCCCTCTATGGGTCAATCCCAAAATAACACTGAATAATGATGACATTGATGACTTGTTGACAGATTGTCGACAGATTTTTAATTTCGAACAAACTCAAAAAATGTGACAAAAATGAGATATTGAGCTGCCGAGGTGAAGTTAATGTGACGTGATGAATGAAGAAGCTTAAAGACTGGGTGTGAATCCGTCTATCCTCCATGAACTCTCAGCAGCACGAGGATGAGATCGTTGTGCTGGATGCCATGTTGAACCAGCGTGGTGGAGTCATCGGACAGTGTCTGATCTTTGAAAACCAGCCGCACTTCACCCTTTCCTGCGAGACACAGAGAAACAAAATGAGTGTGGTCTTCCATGAGAGATGAACATTCATATCACTTGGAGTGTAAGTTCACATTTTAATTGTGAGCTGACCAGGAACAATTGTCAAATTATCAATTATCACATTATCGAAAACCGCATCATCAGTCGAGTGCAATATTCAAATCGCAGGTGCTGCATTTTTTTTTTTTTTTGGATAAAGATAAAATGCGTCGCCACACACCATAAATCAAGCATTGCGGTGCCGCAGAGACGCATGTGGGATGTAAAGGAACAGGATTGTTTGGTACAAGCTCCAACAAAAACACATCATCTTCATTTTTATATTTTTTCACTGAAAATGAAATGCAAAAAAAATGACCACTCCAATGAAATCGTGTGTTATTATTATTGTTAAGTTATAAATTGCATAGTTTAATTTGCTAGTTCAGAAGTTAGTTGGCTACATGTTCACCCACGGTACTGTAAGTTTACTTTCGATCTGTTTTAAGAGTATTTATTACCTTTGACGCTGGGAATCGCCTTCAGTACTTTCCTCTTCAGCTGTTTCGTGGTCACTTTATTCATCTGCTTCTTTGACTTGACCAGGGGGACACTCATCATGCCACCTGTAAGCCCGTTGTGCACCCTCACTGATATGCCCTTACACATGTTTTCGTGTGTGATGCTCCTCTCAGGTTCTGTCTGTTGACGGTAATGACAGTGGAGGTCGATGTTTCGTCAGACGTCAGAGAAGACCTGCCTCTTTTGTTCTCAGCATAAAGTAATCTCGTCCTATCAGTGTTTGTTGTGCTCACTGCGGAAACTCCCTGAAATTCAAGAACCAATATTTGTTTTACTTTCACATTGGGTTTGTCCTATTAACAGCTCATATGAAACAGTTTACCAAAACAACAACATTGACATTTATTTTTATTGATTTTATTACAGTATTCTTTAAAATACAGAAGAACATCTTTTTGAAATTGTTGGGGTTTTCACAACAAAGACACTTTAGAGTTTGTCCATACTTTGCATCATACTGCGTGGGAAGCATTTCACTATCCACCAAAAACAACCAATGTGTGAATCCGTTTCCTTATTCAGCATCACATCCTGTTTGTTTTGGTAAAAAGCTGCTGTGAAACAATTTATCAATCCAGCTGAAAAAGAAACCAAAGACTGAGTGACATAATCACAGGATTTTAAATATGATTTCATGCATATTCAAAACAATGCAATAACAAAAATAATACAATACTCCACCAAAAAGAAAATGAACCCATTTTCAACAGCACATTACTGGTTAGTAAAATGAAATATGGAATGGGGAAAACCAGACATGCTTTCAGTCACGTAATTTATTGTAACTGCAAAAGAGAAAGTGAAAATATTACCCAGTGTGCCACTTGATGTTTTAAAAAGATAAAATTGTATTATGTTTGAGTAATTTGTCACAATAAGGTGAATCTCTGAACTAAACTATGAATTGTTTGGACACCAAAATATTTTTGAACTCCTGCATGAATGTAAACCCTGTTTCTGTAACGTAACAGTTCGATACAGATCTATATCGTTCTGCAAGAGGGAAATTCCTTTTTGCAGCAAGGCAGCATGAAACATGCCACAATAAACCCACGATCCAAAAAATAAGACAATAAAAATGCTGGAACTATACTTTACAAGCCATTCAAACAGTAAGGATGTTTGTTAAATACAATAATAAAACAGCTAAAAGAGAATAAAGATAAGAAAAACAAAGTGCAAGTGGCAGAGTATACTGCACTAGATGACAACTTATTGCATATGAGATAAATAAAAAGTTGAACCTGCTGCACCTCATTTTTGGAAAGTTGTTGTTTGCGTGTGTCTGTGATATGGAGATATATTATATATAATATATATATTATTATTATATTAATGTTGCTTTGAACCAGATCATCCTGTGAAACACTTTATCAATCCCAGGACCATCACTCCACAGACAAGACAACAAAACAGCGTTATTCACTCACGTGACTTTAAACTGAAAATAACACACACACACACACACACACACACACACACACACACACACAAGCAGGAAACTCAACAGGGAGCTTCGGTGTTTGTAGTTGGTGGAGAAACTAGAAGCCGCTCGGGTTAAAATGGGCTCTAATGAGTCTAATGATGGACACGCGACGTGTCAGGCTGAGAAGTGTTATAACCCGCGAGACTCGACACTTCGCTTCGTGAACACAGAGGACGAGTTCGACTGTAAGTAACCGAGTATGTCCCCAAAGTGTCCAAAGAAGTGTGTACGGTGTATAAGCGTCGCGTTTTGTTTGTTTGTGTGTGTGTGTGTGTGTGTGTGTGTGTGTGTGTGTGTGTGTGTGTGTGTGTGTGTGTGTGTGTGTGTGTGTGTGTGTGACGGTTTCTCCGTGTTTTTCCTCAGTTCTGTGTGAAGGTTTCAAGTCTCGCAGAGCTCTGATGTCCTGTGGTCACGCTGTGACTCCGACGTCTCTGACCAACTGGTGCCGCAGGTTATTGGACCAGGTAGGCTGTATATATGTACATATATCAGATTGCCTTTTATGAAATATGTTTTTAAAAAAAAACCATATGTACATACAATATATGTAAAAAATAATAAATATGAAACGCATTACAAATTGGCAGTTTCATATATTAACATATAGGCTGTATGTCTAGCCCATAAAAATATGTTTGTTCATGTATGTATGCATATAGATATGGCCTATACGTAGCTATATCCGTCCAATAGCCCGTCAATATATGTTATTATATATCTACATTTAAAAGATAGACATGTATGTTAAAGAAAAACATATAAGCAGAGATAATTTTTTATGTATGTTGTATTGATAAACTTGCATTCATAATAATATAAATATATATCGTTAATATATATGGTTGCAACATATAGTGCCATATAAAGAAATTATTTTTAATTTACTGTATATACATATACAAATTTCTCTATCAACTTATATCTTCATACATTCAGAGAATGTATATGTGATAATAATATATTGCCTTTATGGCTCCTTTCCAACTTGTAATCGTTTTGTCAATTTACTTTTCCATATTTTAATAAAGGGTGAAAGCAGATTCACATGTGCCCAACGTGGTTGTGTCTATGAGTGGCCTCTCTCAGAGGTTCGTAAAATGGCTCTTCTGACACCTGAAGAAACGGAATATTTTGAAAAAGCCTTGGCTGCCAATGCTCAAAAGGATAACTTGGATACCAAATTAGTAAGTGTCCCATTGAAACTATATGATGTTCACTAACTGTAACTGAAAACTAAATCTGTTGCTCAAAAATCAGTTCTGAATGGTGATAAAAAATTGTGAAATAATAACGAAAAAAACGTCTCTCTGTTTTCCCTCGTCTCTCACCTCCTTCCACATCACAGTGTCCTGGATGCAGCACTTTTGTGAGAAAGGAAACCTCTAATCTGAGCGTCCGCTGCGCAGTGTGCACAGCAAAGAGAGGACGGGTCTATGAGTTCTGCTGGCAGTGTTTGAAGGAGTGGAAGGGTCCGGCTCCACGCTCAGACCGCTGTGAAAACGACGGCTGCTGCAATGAATCACTGAAAGCTCTGAAAAACTGTCCAGATATCACCTTTGAGTCTGTGACAGGGGTCACTGGCTGTCCCTCCATCCGAGCCTGTCCCACCTGTGGCTCACTGGTGGAGCATAGCAAAAAGCATTGTACAAACATCGTCTGTCCCCGATGTCAGGTGCCGTTTTGTTTTGTGTGCCTGAAGCTAACAGGAGGGTGTTATTCAGCACGGTGCTCTGCTGCCCCCAGACAGACCTCTATACCCATGTGGAAGAAGCAATGATATAAACAACACTATGTAAGTGCTTCTGTGTCTTTTTATGTGTCTTTTCTTAATTGCACCATTGCTGTAATTTACATTCTTCTCTGGTTTTGAAAATCTGAAATATAATTTCTTTATAGAAACATCTGGTAAATAGGATGTTCCTGTTTTGTCAGTGAGAAATTGAGCCAGATGTGATCGTCATGCCTGGAGTCTGCCTGAACTATAAGGTTGAGAATTGTCACATATATTGTGAGTCTGAAGCGTTTATCGATTCATAATTGTCTTATTTCATAAATGCTTTCATATTCCACCACCACATGTTGTTGTTCGTTTCATTGTGTATTGCCTCAGCCTCCTTTTTGTCTTGTGTTATCACTACATCACTGCTCCTTTGTCACACATGTTAATATACAAACATACTATTCATTTGAGTGAATTATTTCTGTTGCACATTAAAATGATAACTGAGCGCTGGATTAAAACAACACTGTGTAGATAGAACTACACAAAAACAAAACTTCAAATGCTGTTGGCTATCAGCTCCATCGTTGGCTGATAATTAAAAGATATGTCCGTGCTATATTTTTAGCTTGTATTAACACCACATACACCACAACTTGGTAGATTTTTCCCACTTCATTTCCTCTGACTATGTTTCCTTGCGGGTTTGTGAGTTGAACATGTTGTTCAGGCCACTAAACCAGAACAACAGCGCTGATCACAGCAAAGGCTCGTCCATGTTTTGGACACTTTAGAGTTTGTCCTGTACTTTGCATCATAAAGCCTGGGCAGCGTTTCAGTATATTCCCCTAAAACAGCAAATTTGTGAGTGTATTTCCTTATTCAGCGTCACAAAGTCCTGTTGTTGTACCTGAAATAATAACAGGAAAGTACCGAATATACCAGCACCAGTGTTTGGCATGAGAACACGGCAGTGAACATGCTTCACTTTCTGTTTGTCTTACTGAAAGCTGCTGTAAAACTATTTATGAATCCCACTGAAAAAGAAACCAAATGCATTTATTGACATTATTACAGTATTTTAAATAAAGAATATGAAGAATATGGATATTTAGAATAATGCAATAACATAAAAAGTACAACTATGAGCCATTGCATTACTTCACAAACAAGGCAACAAACCCAGGTTGTACATGTCAAAGTAAATAAAATGAAAGGTGAATATCTAGAGGGGGAATCCAGACTTTCTGTCGTGCATTTACGTGACTTCTTGTAACTGTCAGGAAACACACACAAATAAAACCCTGCAGCAATTAGTAAAGGTGACAGAGCAGGCGGTGTTGGAAATGACTCAGGGACTTTCCTCTAACAACTGGGTCGGCAGTATCATGTTTTGTGATTGGCTCTTTGTATTGGTCTCTTGACCAATTAGAACGCAGCTTCTCAGAGGGATGTTCAGTTCATGTTCAGTGTTTAGCAGAGCTGGTGCAGTGTGTGTGTGTGTGTGTGTGTGTGTGTGTGTGTGTGTGTGTGTGTGTGTGTGTGTCTATGTCTGATCCAAACAAGTTCATCTATGTGAATAGTTAATCTTTAATAACTGAAACGCTTAATAAAGGTTCCTTTCACATGAACACAGAAAGTCTATCTGATGTCTGACCCAAACAGGTTCATGCATGTGAATACATTTCCTGAATGTTGAACAGGATAAATGACAGAGAAATAGTAACATGTATCCACATATCATATAAAATGTATTATCAAACAGATATTTTACATATACAGTGGACGAATAGTGAAGCTGGAAACTGGTAAGTTTTTCTACTGTAGGTCTAGAAGTGTAAAGATCTGATGCTGTTTGTCACAGAGCAAAACCTGACATGAAGTCAGTTTTAATCAAAGGCTGGGTGCACCCTCACTGATCCCTTACACATGTTTTCGTGTGTGATGCTCCTCTCAGGTTCTGTCTGTTGACGGTAATGACAGTGGAGGCCGATGTTTCGTCTTATGAACAAGAGCAGACGTCAGAGAACACCTGCCTCTTTTATTCTCATCATAAAGTAACCTCTCGTGCTATCACTGTTGTGCTCACTGAAATTACACGGAAAACTCCCTGAAATTCAAGAACAAGAACCAATGTTTGGTTTACTTTCACATTGGGTTTGTCTTATTAACAGCTCATATGAAACAGTTTACCAAAACAACAAAGTTGAAAAAAAATGCTTTGATGTTATTACAGTATTTTTAAAATACAGAAGAACATCTTTTTGAAATTGTTGGGGTTTTAGCTGCAAATTCAAAACAATGCAATACTACAAATAAGAAAATATAGCAATTTCTGCTTAACAGTTAATAAAATTACTTTTATTTTTTTATTTTAGTAAATAAAATGAGTTTTATGAATATATAGATGGGAAATTCTGACCATCTGGCATGATCTGATTTCTTTTAACTGCAAAGGAGAAACTGAAAGTATCTAAAAGAAATGGCAGCCGGTGATGCCTTCTGCATTGAAATCAGTTTGATGTACAATATTCAACAGTCATTTTTGGAAAACAGCAGAGACTCACCGATGAGTTTACTCACTGTCTTGACAGTGTTTCTCCAACTGATTCCAGTTTTGAACATTTATATTCAGTGAGAAGATTAGGACTGATTCCATGAAGGATCTGTGAAATAATAACACCATCAGGTGTCTGTCGACATACAGTAACATGTATCCGCATATCATATAAGATCTGATATCAAACAGATATTTTACATATACTATGGATGTGTATGTTGCATTTCTACAACCTTGTTAAAATGTTAACTAGAAAAGACCAAATGAAGTTTTATTTTCTGTAACAACTGCCCATTTAAATATCACAATATAGTGTCACAACATATGACATCCATTTCTGGGAAAAAATCTTTCTGATCAGAACTGACCCAAAATATTGTGCCTGCATTTTGAAAAGAGCAAACTCACAAAAAGATATCTTTGTTGTCACTGGTTTGAGTTTAATAAATTTTCACAATTTTTGGTTAACATAATGGATGATTGGCCAGAATTACATGGTATTAGTGACCTCTGGTGCTTTTTGGCAACCTGTCTACCCTCCATGAACCTTCAACACCAAGTGGATGACAGACTTGTTGCAGATGCCATATTTAGACAGCAAGGTCTTGCCGTCATCCAGTGTCCTGCCATTGTAGGTTGGCCGCACATCACCCTGTCCTACACACACATACAGGACAGAAAAGTGAGAGTCACAGGGAGAATCAAGTTATGTGCAGGTCTTACACAAGAGATGAACATTTATATCACTTAAAGTGGAGGGTAAAATTTAATTCAACTGATTGTGCATCTATGCAATAATTTCTCTTATTACTTGTTATTATTGTTGTTGCATATTGAAAGTTAAATACAGGTTTGAGTGCTGCTTAACAGGACAGTATAGCAAGTGAATAAGTGAGCACATAGAGAGTTATGAAATCATTTAAAGTTCATATGCCCCTTTATGAGCTGATCATATGCACCAGTGGTCCCCAAACTAAGGCCCGCGGGCCGGATACGGCCCGTCCCCACATTTGGCCCGGCCCCCTGAACTATTATTATTTATTTCATTAATAGTGTTATTATTTATTTCCTGACTTTTTTTCTGTGAAGAACCCGGAAAGGGTTATTTGGTTATGCGTGGCTTTCTGGAAAACAATACATTTTTACGTTTAGGCACCCCTGCGATTGTCACACTTTTTCTGTTACAAACTGAACCCGGCCCCCCATCAGAGAAGGGAAAAGTTATGTGGCCCTCACAGGAAAAAGTTTGGGGACCCCTGATATGCACATTCTGTACTGGCTGCTTTACATTACATTAGAGGCTATTAGCTACAGTATGTATTTTAAAACACAAAAATATTTCATATAGACATTTTTAAGACATTTAATAAAGTACAACTTCTATGTGTGTCAGATGTGTGTCTTTCTTTTTTCTGTGTATTACCTGGAAACTTTTTCACTGCTGCCTCCTGTAGCTGCTGCACAGTCATGTCCCCCACCTTAGTGTTGAACATCTCGACCGTTTTGCTGTCCCCTCCAGGCCCATACATCACGAGTGATTGGACATCACACATTTCGCTTACTTTGTTTGCGTGTTATGATCCTGTCGCATCTGTTTTCTTGTAGGAAATGAGGCTTAGAGCGTTGCTTCTTGTTTTTAAAAAGAGCTCACTTTCGTTTTGGCAGTATAGCCAATAGCCATCCTTCTATTCTTATCAGTGTCGTGGTGGGAAATCACCTGGCATCCGAGCACCAGAGTTTGCGTGTGACCACAGGCTGTTTAACTAAGTTATGTCACAACAAAGACACTTTAGAGTTTGTCCATACTGCATCATAATGTGTGGGAAGCATTTCACTATATCCACCAAAAACAACCAATGTGTGAATCCGTTTCCTTATTCAGCATCACATCCTGTTTGTTTTGTTAAAAGCTTCTGTGAAACAATTTATCAATCCAGCTGAAAAAGAAACCAAAGACTGAGTGACATAATCACAGGATTTTAAATATGATTTCATGCATATTGAAAACAATGCAGTAACAAAAATAATACAATACTCCACCAAAAAGAAAATGAACCCATTTTCAACAGCACATTACTGGTTAGTAAAATGAAATATGGAATGGGGAAAACCAGACATGCTTTCAGTCACGTAATTTATTGTAACTGCAAAAGAGAAAGTGAAAATATTACCCAGTGGGCCACCTGATGTTTTAAAAAGATAAAATTGTATTATGTTTGAGTAATTTGTCACAATAGGGTGAATCTCTGAACTGAACTATGAATTGTTTGGACACCAAAATATTTTTGAACTCCTGCATGAATGTAAACCCTGTTTCTGTAACGTAACAGTTCGATACAGATCTATATCGTTCTGCAAGGGGGAAATTCCTTTTTGCAGCAAGGCAGCATGAAACATGCCACAATAAACCCACCATCCAAAAAATAAGACGATAAAAGTGCTGGAACTATACTTTACAAGCCATTCAAACAGTAAGGATGCTTGTTAAATACAAGAATAAAACAGCTAAAAGAGAATAAAGATAAGAAAAACAAAGTGCAAGTGGCAGAGTATACTGCACTAGAAGACAACTTATTGCGTATGAGATAAATAAAAAGTTGAACCTGCTGCACCTCATTTTTGGAAAGTTGTTGTTTGCGTGTGTCTGTGATATGGAGATATATTATATATAATATATATATTATTATTATATTAATGTTGCTTTGAACCAGATCATCCTGTGAAACACTTTATCAATCCCAGGACCATCACTCCACAAATAAGACAACAAAACAGCGTTATTCACTCACGTGACTTTAAACTGAAAATAACACACACACACACACACACACACACACACACAAGCAGGAAACTCAACAGGGAGCTTCGGTGTTTGTAGTTGGTGGAGAAACTAGAAGCCGCTCGGGTTAAAATGGGCTCTAATGAGTCTAATGATGGACACGCGACGTGTCAGGCTGAGAAGTGTTATAACCCGCGAGACTCGACACTTCGCTTCGTGAACACAGAGGACGAGTTCGACTGTAAGTAACCGAGTATGTCCCCAAAGTGTCCAAAGAAGTGTGTACGGTGTATAAGCGTCGCGTTTTTTTTATTTGTGTGTGTGTGTGTGTGTGTGTGTGTGTGTGTGTGTGTGTGTGTGTGTGTGTGTGTGTGTGTGTGTGTGTGTGTGTGTGACGGTTTCTCCGTGTTTTTCCTCAGTTCTGTGTGAAGGTTTCAAGTCTCGCAGAGCTCTGATGTCCTGTGGTCACGCTGTGACTCCGACGTCTCTGACCAACTGGTGCCGCAGGTTATTGGACCAGGTAGGCTGTTCGAACACATTTTAAAATGATACATCTATTCTCGAAATACGTTTGGACACGATACACCATACGCAAATGTAATATATGCACATATATCAGATTGCTTTTTTATGAAATATATGTTTAAAAAAAAAAAAAAACATATGTACATACAATATATGTAAAAAATAATAAATATGAAACGCATTACAAATTGGCAGTTTCATATTTAACATATAGGCTGTATGTCTAGCCCATAAAAATATGTTTGTTCATGTATGTATGCATATAGATATGGCCTATACGTAGCTATATCCGTCCAATAGCCCGTCAATATATGTTATTATATATCTACATTTAAAAGATAGACATGTATGTTAAAGAAAAACATACAAGCAGAGATCATTTTTTATGTATGTTGTTTTGATAAACTTGCATTCATAATAATATAAATATATATCGTTAATATATATGGTTGCAACATATAGTGCCATATAAAGAAATTATTTTTAATTTACTGTATATACATACACAAATTTCTCTATCAACTTATATCTTCATACATTCAGAGAATGTATATGTGATAATAATATATTGCCTTTATGGCTCATTTCCAACTTGTAATCGTTTTGTCAATTTACTTTTCCATATTTTAATAAAGGGTGAAAGCAGATTCACATGTGCTCAAAGTGGTTGTGTCTATGAGTGGCCTTTCTCAGAGGTTCGTAAAATGGCTCTTCTGACACCTGAAGAAACAGAATATTTTCAAAAAGCCTTGGCTGCCAATGCTCAAAAGGACACACATTTGGATACCAAATTAGTAAGTGTCCCATTGAAACTATATGATGTTCACTAACTGTAACTGAAAACTAAATCTGTTGCTCAAAAATCAGTTCTGAATGGTGATAAAAAATTGTGAAATAATAATGAAAAAAACGTCTCTCTGTTTTCCCTCGTCTCTCACCTCCTTCCACATCACAGTGTCCTGGATGCAGCACTTTTGTGAGAAAGGAAACCTCTAATCTGAGCGTCCGCTGCACAGTGTGCACAGCAAAGAGAGGACGGGTCTATGAGTTCTGCTGGCAGTGTTTGAGGGAGTGGAAGGGTCCGGCTCCACGCTCAGACCGCTGTGAAAACGACGGCTGCTGCAATGAATCACTGAAAACTCTGAAAAACTGTCCAGATATCACCTTTGAGTCTGTGACAGGGGTCACTGGCTGTCCCTCCATCCGAGCCTGTCCCACCTGTGGCTCACTGGTGCAGCATAGCAAAAAGCATTGTAAAAGCATCGTCTGTCCCCGATGTCGGGTGAAGTTTTGTTTTGTGTGCCTGAAACTGGCTGAAGAGTGTTTCAAGACAAGTAAAATTTCAGGACAGTGCTCCAGTGGTGTTGCCCCCAGACAGAGCTCTATACCTGTGTGGAAGAAGTAATGATATAAACAACACTATGTAAGTGCTTCTGTTTCTTTTTATGTGTCTTTTCTTAATTGCACCATTGCTGTAATTTACATTCTTCTCTGGTTTTGAAAATCTGAATTGTCACATATATTGTGAGTCTGAAGCGTTTATCGATTCATAATTGTCTTATTTCATAAATGCTTTCATATTCCACCACCACATGTTGATGTTCGTTTCATTGTGTATTGCCTCAGCCTCCTTTTTGTCTTGTGTTATCACTACATCACTGCTCCTTTGTCACACATGTTAATATACAAACATACTATTCATTTGAGTGAATTATTTCTGTTTCACATTAAAATGATAACTGAGCGCTGGATTAAAACAACACTGTGTAGATAGAACTACACAAAAACAAAACTTCAAATGCTGTTGGCTATCAGCTCCATCGTTGGCTGATAATTAAAAGATATGTCCGTGCTATATTTTTAGCTTGTATTAACACCACATACACCACAAATTGGTAGATTTTTCCCACTTCATTTCCTCTGACTATGTTTCCTTGCAGGTTTGTGAGTTGAACATGTTGTTCAGGCCACTAAACCAGAACAACAGCGCTGATCACAGCAAAGCCTCGTACATGTTTTGGACACTTTAGAGTTTGTCCTGTACTTTGCATCATAAAGCCTGGGCAGCGTTTCAGTATATTCCCCTAAAACAGCAAATTTGTGAGTATATTTCCTTATTCAGCATCACCAAGTCCTGATGTTGTCCCTGATATGACGACAGGAAAGTACCGAATATACCAGCACCAGTGTTTGGCATGAGCACAGGGCAGTGAACATGCTTCACTTTCTGTTTGTCTTATTGAAAGCTGCTGTAAATCTATTTATGAATCCCACTGAAAAAGAATCCAAGCGCATGTATTGACATTATTACTTTATTTTAAATAAAGAATATGAAGAATATGGATATTTAGAATAATGCAATAACATAAAAAGTACAACTATGAGCCATTACATTACTTCACAAGCAAGGCAACAAACCCAGGTTGTACATGTAAAAGTAAATAAAATGAAAGGTGAATATCTAGAGGGGGAATCCAGACTTTCTGTCGTGCATTCACGTGACTTCTTGTAACTGTCAGGAAACACACACAAAATAAAACCCTGCAGCAATTAGTAAAGGTGACAGAGCAGGCGGTGTTGGAAATGACTCAGGGACCTTCCTCTAACAACTGGATCAGCAGCATCATGTTTTGTGATTGGCTCTTTGTATTGGTCTCTTGACCAATTAGAACGCAGCGTCTCAGAGGGATGTTCAGTTCATGTTCAGTGTTTAGCAGAGCTGGTGCAGTGTCAGTTTGTTCAGATGTAAATAGTTCAAACACTAGCCATGCCCCTTGCTGAAGACCATGATGTCAGGTCACACAAGTTCATATGTGAATACATTTCCTGATTGTTGGACAGGGTAAATGACAGCAAAACACTAACATGTATTCACATATCATATAAAATTCTATATCAAAACAGACATATTCCACACAGTGTAGAAATTAAGTGCAAGTGTAAAAATGAGGTTTCACACAGATCAATCACAGTCAATCAAAGGCCCAGAAAGAGCTGTAGCACCAACTATAGGCCAATCCCAATAAAATACTTAATGATGACACTGTTTAGGTCTGTCTTTGACTTGAATTATAAAAAGGATGGAAAGTATTAAGTATTAACTGGTAGAAAACCTGGTAGGCTACAGATTATGCGTTCAGTGTGAATACTTGAGTGTCAAACAGACAAGGTTGGGACATTTTGGAGTTCAAGCTGAGGTGGAATGTGTAATGTGTCTCGGTAAGGACCAGAACATGAGTGGGTTCAAAAATCAGAGAGCTTTTCCATACTTCTGTTTTTGCCGTCCTTGTCCCCCATACCACCATCTCCCCTGCCGGGATCCTCTCCTCCTCCGAACAGACTGTGAATCACTGTGATGGTGGACAAGTCCTGGACTCCATACTCACACAGCCGGCGGGAGTCTATGCGCAGATCCCTGCCAGCGAAGACCAACCTGTAGGCATCTATATTGCAAAATAAATCAAAACAATATCATTTAAATCTCGCACTCGTAGTCTTACTTAATGACCTGCGACCTTACAGGCAAAAAAAAACTCGCTTCCGCGCACGGATTTGGGTTTAACCGAAGACAGACAACTTAACGTTAATATTAACTATATAGTTTAGGCTATGAATCCCGGCTTGTGATCCGGTTTCCAGGTGGCTGTTTCAATCATGAACAACGCGTGTAGCTCGGACGCAGCCATAAAAGAAAGTATATTTACCGTCGTTGCTGTAAAAACCAGTCTTTATGATCTTCTCCTTCAGCTGCTGCACCGTCAGGCTCTCAAACTGCTCCTCGGTGTCGCACAGGTGGATCGCCGCCACCACCCTGCCGTTATATTTCACAAACACCTGGAAAACCATTTCTGCTGTTCTTCCCACAATCTTTTGTGTGTGTGTGTGTGTGTGTGTGTGTGTGTGTGTGTGTGTGTGTGTGTGTGTGTGTGTGTGTGTGTGTGTGTGTTTGCAGATTTGCTGACTGTGATGATGGTGTCCGACGATTATGCCGGAAGAAGCTGTAAAAATCTACTTTCTCGTTCGTCTTTAAACTTATTTACTTACTTATAAACGTACTTAAATATTTACAATACTGGCGTTTTACTTGAGAGAAAACGTCTTACCAAGATACACAGTATAATTCAATCTCAACTCCAAATACAACTGTTATTTCTTTACTATCAATTTTATTGTGTGTCCTATTTGTCAATTGTCTTTTGATCATAATCTCTATGACAGCAAAAATAATATTCATTTTCATACTGAATCTTATAAAACTCAATATCAAACAGATATTTTACACACAGTAGAGACTTGTAGTGAAGCTGGAAACTGTATAAGTGTAAAAAAAATGTGATGACCTGTGAAACCTTTGACACGGAACAAAACCTGAGTTAGAGTCAATGAAAGGCCCAGAAGGAGCTGTAGCACCATCTACAGGTCAAAACCAATATAACAGAACAACTATGACGCTCATGACTGTCTCCAGACATTAAGAAAAATGACTGAGGATTGAAAAGACACTTTGATCTAAATACATGATGACACGTTTTAAACATTAATTTAGGTGTTTCAGAGACTGGTGATATTCCATGAGACAGGAAAAGACTTTAGTTTAGGACTAAGGTCTGGAAAGTCTGGTATGTGCATGCAAAGCAAAGAGTATTAACTAGTAGGAGAACTGGCACAGATTGTCATGTGTTCAGTATGAATACAATAGTTCTGTCAAACAAACAATGTTGGGACACATTTTAGAGTTTTACTCGAAACGGTTGCACAGCGTCAACCGTATCGTTTGAACAACAGAAACTGAGAGAATCAACAACTTGTTTCTAACTATTAATTAGTACGAATATACAGATAAGAGCTCATCTGATCTGTCCCCCGGTTTGCAGCCATGTCAGTTTGTCACACACCAGTTAATACAACATTAAAAGTAAATAATAAAAAGAAAATACAATTCATCCAAATGTGTGACTGTCAAAATGGTTGATTATTACACAGTGGGTGCATATCATCAGGCAGTGGAGTGTGCACATACCAGGGTGGGTATGACAATATGGGAATGAATTCCATACAGAGGGTTACGAGGAAGGTTTTTTGTCACACTAAAAATGTTGCACCAAAAGTGGCACATGAGGCAACTGTTGGGCAATCTCTGGAGTTCAGCTCTGGCAACCCTCTGGTGTGATGTTACATGTCAAATGTGTCTCTGAAAGTAACAGATACAACCTGAGGAGGTTTAAAAACAAGAGAGCCTTTCCATACTTCGGTTTTTGCCTTCCTTGTCCCCCATACCACCATCTCCCCTCCCAGGATCCCATCCTCCTCCCCCGGTCACCAGTACAGCGATTTGGATGACCGACCTGTGTTGGATTCCATATTTTCTCAGCAGGCTTGAGTCATCGTCCAAATGCTTGTCAGTGAAGATCAACCTCCGTTCTCCATGATCTATCCCAAAACAAATCAGTGTTAGTAAATGTCATTTATCCATATTGACTTTGCAACCTTACTTAGAAAACACGTTTACTCGCATGAATGTGTGTTTAACAGATGACCATTTAATCGTTAACGTTAGCTGTGTAATTTAGGCCTGTAAGTGTCGAGACTATTTCAATCATGAACATCGTGTGTAGGTCGGATGTAAAATGGAAAGTAGTTTTACCGAAGCCATGGCAAAAACCCGCCTCTACTATCTTCTGCTTCAGCTGCAGCACCGTCAGGTTGTTAAACTGCTCCTCGGTGTCGCACAGGTCGACTGACTTCGTCTCCCCTCTAAGACCATGCACCAACACCCGGATAACCATGTTTGTGGTGTTCTTGCCACAATCTTCTCTTCGTGCAGTACTTCTGACTGTAATGGCGTCCGATGATATTCCCGGAAGAAGCTGTAAAAATGTACTTTCACTTTCATCCTTGAACTTCAAAATATATGCTGTACTAGAGTTTTACTTAGAGAAAACGTGCTCTTACCTAAATACACACTATAATTTAATCTCACCTTCAAAAAATTTCCTTACAATCAATTTTATTTTTTAAATGTTTTTGATTTGCCTTCTATTTCAATTGATCATTATCTATATGACAGTAAAAATAACATCATCATCATCCACATACATGACAATACATTTTATTGTTTAAATGTCTTCGACTTGTCTTCTTGCTCTTAATGTGTCCATATTCCCATTTTAACCATTATGTTTATGTTTTGTGAAGAACACTGTTTGGCAATCTGTTATATGAAGTTTACTATATAATTAAAACTTTACCATTATTCTATGACTAAAATGTTATTCTGATGTTTATTACACATTCAGTATCAAAAAGATGATCATGTAAGATGTAAATAAAAAGCCGTTGTCTATGATATGCAGATAATAAAGGCTGTGTGCATAACTTATGAGTCCTTGTATTAAATTTCCTGTACACACCACATGCCTCCATTACTTTCACGTGCACTCCCTCTACTGTATTCATGATGCACGCTCACAGCCTTCCTCTGGTTATACCAGTCGAAATCCTGAGCAAAAAGTGGCCAAAGTGTAAGATATGTTCCGTATTCACTGCATTAATAGCTGCATCGATTAGCAAGGTTTTCCTATCAAAACAAAAACATTGTCCACGCATGTGTGTGACTGAATTTTCTTTTTTTTTGGATTTAGCAGACAGGAAACATGAGGGAGAGATGAGCAACACAGTCCCCGGCTGAAACCTAACTGTGAATACTGAATGCATCTTAACCAATAGGATACCAGGACAGTTCTGACACTATGGTTACAAATCAAAGTGAATGGTAACAGTTTTCAACCAGTAATATTAAGCAGGACATATATAATCTACACAAAAAAATCCCTGATCACAGACTGACTCACAGGCCGCAGATTAAAAAATCCAACCAGTTATCACATGAAAATAAAGATATCATCCTTCACATTTAATCACCTCCATGGCTGTTTGTCTGTCTTCTCTCTTTTTTGTGTGTTTTTTGTCATCCTCAGACTTACGGGTTTCTCTCCCTTTCTCACAGTTGGCGTGGCGTCCCGTGTGCAGCCTTCACCTGAGGTCACAACATGCTGGTTTCTCTTCGAGCTGCATGAATTTCTGCCTAGGCTGGGTTCATTCATTCTACAGTTACTGTGCGGATGCTTTGTCAGAGAGCAGCTATTGGAGGAAACATGAAATGACTTTACAACAGAATCACCTGCATTTTCACTGACGTCGGCCTCCGCTCTCTGTTTGATACTTTTTCCTTCTATGCTTACCTCCGCTACTACCTCTCTTTCACTTCTCACACCTTTAGTTTCTGCAGGATTCACTATAATTCTTATAGGGCTACTATCAGTCTTTGTAGCAATGCTGTTCTGTCCTGTACTGTCCCAGGCAATATCATTAGGCTTTAGTCTTTTCTTTAAGGAATTATGGTTTTGCTGAATCCTGAGGTCACAGTGCGCTGCAATGTGCTCTGAGTCTGTATTAAGATGCTGTTTGTTGGGCTCATGATGTCCACCATCTTTGTCGCTGCGTGGTCTCACACACGTTGCTCTCTTTGGCCGTTTTTCCACTTCCCCAGAAGAATCCTTCCGTTTCTTCCAAACAGCATCATCGTAGCTCTTTTTTAACGCATCACCATTCAAGTGCTTCAAGTTTCCATCCTCGCTGCAACTTTCATCCCTCAGCTGATGAGGAGGAGCGAGAGCCTCTCCTCTCTCCGACTCATCTCGTCTTCCTTCAGCCTCGACGTCCAATCGTGCGCACTGAGCTTCCTGGTCGACTTCATGGCTTTGATCAGAATGCGTGCTCTCTTTGAAGAGAAAGAACAGAGGTCATTATTGATCAGCACAAACAGCAAGCGTACAGACCTGGTGTCAAACTGTGTTTCAAGTGAGCAACAGCAAAGGAATTTTTTACTTTGTTGGTCTGATCTAAAAATCCAGAGGGCTAGTGGGGTACGGCACTATAACAAACAATACATCTACTAACTCCAAAGTAAATGCGGTACATTTGCTTACCCTTCCTGTACATGAGAAGGTACGCAGTGCAGGACCTGGTTTGACAGGAAAAATGGTTACAACAGCAGAAACACTAAGTTCCCCTGAGCAAGCCACATAAACTCCAGCTGCATCACTAAAGACTGTAGGTTCAGTATGATTGAAACAAAGTAGTTTTAGCCCATGTGTTTATTTTGGGACAAGAAACCTGCCATCAACATCTCCACCTCCCTGTGTCAGACTGATCCGTCTCCAAGAACTCCAAGTATAACTGAGGCTGATGGGAATGTCATTAGATTTGCAGGTGTACAGACATAAAACAACATATCAGATAAATTAAAATTGTGACCTGATGATGAAGTTAGATGGAAATAGACAGTACTGTCAAATTATTACTTAATTTTATAATCTTATATATTATATTATATTATATTAATATAACTTAATCTTGAAGGGAACATGTATATGTGTATAAATGTCAAGGTTGTTGAGATATTTCACTTAACAAATGTGACCCTCATTGTGGCGCTAGATTAAAGGTGAGGGAGTCACCAAAAGGCACTAGGGCTCATCTTCTGGGGACCATGAATGTCTGTGCATTGTGACTTCATAAAGGTTGGAGGGGTTTTAAAATGATGTCAGCTGACGTGACGAGCACTTTCATCAGACGATGCTTGAGCCCCAAACAGTGCGCAGTGACATCATGACCACCTGACCACTTGAAGGCAATATTTACCTCAGAGAGGAGTTTCCGACCTGTGGAATTAGAAAAATACAGTAGCCTAAATGCTGATTTCCGGTTAAACTTGTTGCATGTTTAACTGTGCGATGATTTGTGCCATTGGACTGAGTATAGAAGAAAAGAGCCTCCTCACCTTCTTAACAATGGCATCATTGAAGCAATACCACTCCCCCGTTTCAAAAGATTTGATTTCTGCAGTGTAATGACCTCCTGTGAGGTTTCCAAAGTGGTTGACTAAGGCGTAGAGGTCATATTTGCAATTCTGAAGACAGGGAAATAAAACAAAATCCTACTTAAGAAATGTTAAATTAAAGCAATTTTCTGATGAATGTAAAACATTTTTTAAATACCTCCATGTGTAAAGTTTGGGGAACTTCAACTTTGCAGTGAAGCTTGACGTAGCTCTTCCACTTGTAGTCGAAGGTAAATCTCTTCAGCAGGAGAGTCAGAATCACTGGAGTTTGTGTCATCTCACAGTCCTAAATCCCACAGAGAAAAACATCTGCATTAACAACAGACAGTCAAAAAGTCATTTATATTCTAATAAAGATCAAATTAATTACTCACAATCTCAGCATCTTGCTTTTTATTACACCGGGCGCAGTACATCTTGTTATCCCCGTAGACTTGTTCTTTCTTGAAGAAGGCCTTCAACCCTCTCTCCTGTAAACATTGTATATCTATTTATCCTGCGTGTCCTTTTTCTTTCTTTCTCTCTCAGTATGAAAGATACAGAACTCTGATTCTGGTTGAAGGAAAGCATAATACCACACTGTAGGTGTGACCGCATGAATTCTCCATCGCAAGTGGCAGAATCCAAAAATAGCTCCGGGAGTCGATCCTTTTCTTACACCTGACGCATGTGGTTTTATGATTCAGCTCTCCCCTGAATGTCTACACACAAAAAGGTTTTTTTATATATATATACACACAATACTCTCCTCCTTTAAAATTTACTTTAATTCTTATGTAAAAATGCTGTTTAGTAGTGGTTGGTTTTTAGTTGCGTGAGGACTACAGGTGTAAACTAGCACATTTAGCTTGTTGTTCTTCCATTGAATATGTTCAGTACATTAAAGTGTCCCTACCTTGGACGCCTCAGGGCTGGTGAGACACAGTATCCTCTCTAAGTACTCGGCAGCGTCACGTTGCTCGTACGCTGAATGTGGGAGTGAGTGGACAGAGAATGACGTTTCATCATTAAAGTATATTCTGCCTCTCTGAGTCTGCAGGACTTTAACACACACAGGCTTCTACAGCTGCAGTGACATGTCTCAAATCTAAACTTACCATCTCTGATCCCCAGATTTTTTACAAAGCTGTGTGTTTCAGCCAAACCCCTCTCTAAGGCATCAAACAGTTTTCCCAGGAGTGCGTCAATGGTTGTCGAACCTTCACTGCAGCACCTGTGGCACGGTGAGAAGTACACATGGCTTTGTTAAAGAAGAAACCAATGAAAGCAAAGTCAGATTATTTAACATGCTCTAAAACAACAATCTGTTCATGTGAACTGGACTGATCTCATATCCTATCTGACAAATCTGTTTTAAAGGAATAGCTCGATATTTTGTGCCAGACCATTTATCGCCTGGGACCAGTAACTTCCTGGAGTCCCCACTCCACAGTGAGCTTTACAGGTGCTGGTTTTTCTGTATTTCCTTTGGACAGAGCCAGGCTAGCTGTTTCCCCCTGCTTCTGGTCTTTATGCTAAGCTAAGCTAACAAGCTGCTGGCTCCAGCGTGGAGTGGTATCAAACTTCTCATGTACTAACTCTCTGCAAGAAAGTGAATAAGTGCAAACTACTCCTTTAATACACTGCATTCAGTTTCACTTCATCTAATCTGTCTAAAAATAAAAATAAAACACTTACAAAGGGGAATTTGAAGAACTTTTTATTGAACCCCGGAAGTCTTCAGTCATAAAAAGCACCTGAAGCACGCTGTTCAAATAGCATGTCAGACCTGGACTGTTCAGGCCATGGTAATCTAAAGACACAACAGGGACAAAAAGACACACAAAATCCACATTATCTTATAACTCTGAAATATATGAGCCGTATACGAGCCACTGTGTCACTGACCTGAGATGGTGAAGTTGTCTAGTCTCTCTGTGAACATATTTACACGCTCATGATTCATAGTGATCTCCTTCGAATGGGAGCGTTGACATTTTTAGATTATCGATCCTTTTTTTCCCCACATGTATGGATATATTCACCCTGTGGAATCACAACGGATACAGCAGAAGTTAATGGAGAGTGATCAGATTCACAAGTCAAGAAGAATGAACAGAATCATAATTGACTCTAAGGGATCAATACTTCTTCCATCACTCCATAAAACTATACAAAAATCACAATGAGAAACCACATTATTGTTATTATGTTGTTGTTATATTATAGATTTATATTTGTAAAACCTAAAGGATTTTCAATCAGCACAGCAGGTAGTGATTTTACAAACATTTTACAGGCACCAGTGAAAGCAGCTGTTGTGTTTGGGTGTTATGGAAACTCAAGCCGCCTCTTAATCCTCCATTTCCCCGCGCCTCAAAACCACACTTTAAAAATAAGCTACAAGAGCACAATAATAAACACACTATAAAGTGCCACGTGTAGGCTACACCGTGTCTACTTACGGTCCGATAAGCACGTGAGGTTTTCTTTGGATGTGTATTAAAATGGGAGGGTAAAACACAGGAATACTCACCGTGCATCCTGTCCGATGATCCGGCGTGTAACTGTGAACTTTCACTTTCGATTCCAGCGAGAGTTTGAAGGAGGAAGATACAGCGATACACACACACACACACACACACACACACACACACACACACACACACACACACACACACACACACACACAAACACCAGGAAGGACTCTCAGCTTAAACTACATACAAACCCTGGACATTTCTTCCAGAAGTATTGAGTGTTGAAATAATCCTCCAGACTTCGTGTAGTTTCAGGCGCGGGTGCGACACTTCCTGTTCAAAATAAAGGGGAAGTCCTTAAAAAAAACAACAACAACAGAGAGACGAACTTTCACATCAAGGTAAGACAAAACAATCTATTCAATTCATCCTTTTTCTTTTATTAATGTAGTTTTAATGTGTAACATCAGGCTATAAAGTTTTAGGGAGGTTTCATCCATTCACTGGGTGTCATGTCGCCTTCAAAATAAAATAATATAAACGTTGAGTGAGAGATAAGGATTTACTGACGTATCAAGCTCATACTTCGTGTGTATTACTTGACACATTAAATGGTTAAAACTTTATTAAACTTTATTGTTAGATCAAAATCTAATGGCTAAGGGGGTATAGGCTGAGTGTTTGAGGGAGACCCATAGATTAGACATTTTGTTTCTTTTAGGATTTCTTTCAATGCCTGTGTGTGTGTGTGTGTGTGTGTGTGTGTGTGTGTGTGTGTGTGTGTGTGTGTGTGTGTGTGTGTGTGTGGTTTATGCTCTGCAAAGGAGAACAAAATTAGTGACATGAAATCAAATGTCAACGGTGTAACTCGCGCATGTAGAGGCTGAGGTCTAATAAAGAAAAAATTATTGGCCTCTTCCTGAATATTTTCTTGATTAGACTACAAACAGATGGGCAAACATGAACATGTTCTCAACCCTACTCTAACATCAAGTTAAGTTGTTCACTGAAAATTCCCGGCAGGTGAGTGAGTCAGGTGTGCTGACATCAGCTCAGTCATGTGATAAAATATGTCGTTAACCCGGATGTTTGTTTTTTTTCAACATCATATCTCCAATACATCAGGCTGGAGGTTTTTCAAACAACTAATCTCCAACTGCATGTTAACCAAGTCAAATCTGAACACACTGACATGATACATGTATTTTTAGATTCTGTGTGGCCTGTACTTCTCTGAAGATATCATCATTACAGATGTGCATCACCAATAAATCCACATAGAAATCATAAATCAAACATGATGCTCCAGTTAACTCCAGAACCTGAGCAGGAATCATCAGGTTTTTAAGTTTCCTTCAGTATCAAAGGTATCCAGTGATAGCTGTCTGTACACCCCATGGGTACACTGCAAACAGGAACTTCCAACAGCTAATTCAGCATAGCCTACATAACTGTGTGTAACATAAATGTTTACAAATGTCGGCTTAAATGAACCATGAACATTGTTCTCACATTAAATCTGTAAACCTTTCAGTATTTGCCATTTGTTTATTCCACTAAGGAGAATCAAAATGAGTTCTCTGAGGCAGGAGCAGGTGGAGAAGAAATACGACCCACTCGATACCACGCTGAAGTTTGTCGACAGGAGGGACGACTTGGACCCAGTGTGTAAGATTCATTTCCTTTCTCGCTGAGCACGTGCACAGAAAAGTGCAACAAATAAGGACTACTGATTATCAAACTTAAGTGTCATTGTATGAGCTGTTGGATTTCATAAATTCAGAGTTCTTCCAGTCGCTAATATAGTTGTTGTTGTGCTCTTCAGCTTCAGAAGATGGTGACGGCGGCCTCAGAGCAGAGATGTCCTGCGGCCACGCGGTCACCCCTGAATCTCTAACACTGTGGTGTAGCAGCCAGTTGGATGAGGTATCTTATATCTTGAAAACTCTTTTTTTGTCAGTAAATTTTATTTTTTACTATTCGTCCGATGAGAGGGAGAGAGCAGGAGACTGGATCAATGTTTGAAATCGTCCTCTTTCTTGCTGGAAATATTAATATCTAAGTATAATAATCCCAAGCGCTCTCAGAGAGTGGGAGTAGTTAATTTATCGTATTTATAGATGTACAGTTGGAGATCATGGAGAAGATCATAACTTTAATTTCAGGGGTTTATCCTTTAACCTTAAAGAAACGTTTCTTGAAACACCATTATATTTACATCAAACACCCATCAGCAAATCTCTTCCGGTTTTTTCTAAAATCCTAAACTGGAATCTTCTCTTTGTTGTTTGAAGGGGAAATACAAATTCAGATGCCCTGCAGTGGTAGAGGGCACCAAACTGTGCAACAAACTGTGGTCGTACGAGGAAGTGCGCAGACTGGCTGATTTGTCTGTTGAGGAAATGCAGCACTTTGAAGAGACCATGGCCCATCTGGCTGCTGCAGAGTACTATGAGGTTCAGCCAGTAAGTGACGTCTCATTGGATTTTCTTTGATTCAGAAATTTACAACAAAATCAAGTGAAGTAATTTTCATTGTTGTGTTTTTCTACATCAGTGCCCGCAGTGCAAAACATGTGTGGAGAGGAGGGACCTGTCCAACCTGTGTGTGACGTGCACCATATGTACGGCCGATCAGAAGAAGGCCTACCAGTTCTGCTGGCAGTGTCAGAAGCGGTGGAAAGGTCACGGCCCTCGATCTGACCGCTGCGACAACGACGGCTGCACCAACAGGGACTTGGAACTCCTGCAGACGTGCAAGACCATCAGTCTGCCGGAGGTGGAGGGCGCCACCGCCTGCCCCTCCGTCCGAGCCTGCCCTACATGTGGCATAAGGGTGGAACATAACCAGCAATACTGCAAAAATATTAACTGTCCTCGCTGCGGCGTGCAGTTCTGTTTCATCTGCCTGAAACTAAAGCGTGAATGCTGCCAGACCAGTTCACCATACAAAATCTGTCCCAGTGGTGTGGCTCCCAGACAGACCTCGATCCCTGCCTGGAAGAGAAAATGAAAACAAAAAATGGTCTGTCTTTACTTAATGGGCAAATAAGCAATACTAGATATTTAAAAGAAAATATGAATAATGAGAAATCAACAATAAAAGCAGGATGATTCTATTCTATTTACGATATACATATGTTGTACCAACGGACATGGAAGATCATTTTTACTTGTGACCCTACTCTGCCCCCTTCTGGTCAGATATTAAACTGCACATGACAAGAAGGGTCAGTATCGATTAAAGGTGTTTTATTAGACTGTATTTAGATCATTTATAATGTTAGGTCATTTTCATATCTACAAAAACATTATTTTTCTTTCACAAAAGATCATCTAAGAATATATTTACTAACTTCATCATCATCATACCTTTACGTTCTTCTTTTTGTGCCTTTTCTTTTTCTTTACATTTACGCAGAGCTCGCTCTAGACAAGTTTTGTGCCGACAGAAAATGTCATATACAGTTATAAGTGCTTTTGTGTCATGGCTCATTTTTTAGTGCAATGCGGCAAAATTTACCTCGTAAAATGTCCTTGAAATTCAAAAATGTGAAATGTGAGAAATAAAGCTATTGTAAAAAATAATACTGGATTTCTTAAATGTGGGTTCATAATTCAGATTCATCCAAACATGGCTGATATGTATCAGTATCTATAAAATGAGAGACTGTCCATTAAAATGAAATAAAAAATAAAACCCCAATGCCCCCAGTTTTGAGGTGTATAATTTATGACTTTTAATAGTGATGTGATCTTTTTATTCAACATTTAATACTGAACAATCATATAAACATTTACAAGCACTTTATCTTATCACATGATAGTTAATCACATAGTTTTCATCTTGTTTAATGGAAGGAAGACAAAATCTAACAGGATGAAGAAAAATCATAATATAATCATATTCTTGATTACTCTGACATCAAGTTGTTGAGCGGATTAGTGCTTCTGTGTAAGAATAAGTACTAAATGAGAGCCCCACCCACCACCTCCTCCCTCTTGTATTGAGTCTGTTAGAATTTTTTAAGAGCTGTTATCAAAAAAAGTGTCACAAAATAATGATAATGATAATAATAAAAACAGCCAGAAACAATGACAAAACATATGATGTCAGCTTGTGAAATTGATCCTTGATGTACTATGGTCAGCTCACAGAGAATTCTGGCCAGGAAAAGTAAGCCACAAAGATTTCTTTTTTCTTTATTATCAGTGTCCACTTCTCCTACTTGTCTTCTGTGTTCCACCTCGTCTCTTTCCAGTTCTTCACCCTCTTGTTCTTCAGCTTCATCTGAACGATTTTCTAAATTGGTCACAATGGATACATAAGTCATAAATGAACAAAATATTCATTTGGCCTTATATTCATATTTTCCCCTCAATTATCACATCACAGAGAATAGAGTAATTAATTTGATTGCTCCATATATTCTGTCCTTTGTGCAGCAGATTGTCCAGCAAAACTAATGCTTTTCCAAGAATGAGAAAACATAAAACCTTTGGTTGAATAACATAAGGCAGTAGAAAGTAAAATGGATAGTTGTTAAAAAGCCCCCTAATGCTCATAATAAGATTAAATGAGATCCATTTTAAGCAAAGCCAAACTCAGAACCTAAACTATCATCGTACCTATTTTCCTAGTTGATAATTTAGGCCATCATTAGCTTTTTATTAATGACTTATGTTTTGTATCCACCAGGTGGTCAATAACCGTCTCCTCCAAATGACCTGCTTTATTACATCTTTTTAATCTGACTCCATATGCAGGTTGGATTATGGCATCTTTACTCCAGGATTTGAAGAAGAATCATATTTAATTTTACTCAAGTCTTCCAACTTGTCATTTGTGTCTGTTTGTGCGACGCTTAACTGTGTACTGTTCTTACTTATGCACAGATTTTCCTGTGTCTCTTCATATTGACTTCTTTTTGGTTCCACAGTTTACACCAGTTTTCACATTTATGTCATGACTTGTTTCTTCTACTGTTTTGTCCTCCTCAATACTTTCTGCATTTCCCTCCTCTCCTCCAGCTTGAAGACGTTGATCTCCTACTGTTTTGTCTTTCTTTGTACTTTCTGCATTACCCTCCTCTCCTCTGGCTTTAACAACTGTTTCTCCTACTGTTTTGTCCTCTGCACTTTCTGCATTACCCTGTTCTCGTCCAACCTGAAGACCTGTTTCTTCTCCTGTTTTGTCCTCCTCTTCACTCTCTACATTACCCTCCTCTCCAGCCTGAAGACCTGTTTTTCCTACTGTTATGTTTGTCTTTATATATTTCTTTATTACCGTCCACTTCTGCAGCCTGAAGGTTTGTTTCTTCTTCTGATGTGTCCGTCTTTACATTTCCTGCATCATCGGTAGTCAAGTCCATTCTCATCTGTCCGTCATCCTTTTCTCTCTGTCCAATATCTCTGTTTCCTTTGTCACCAGTAGTTTCATCCGGGTGTTCTTTCTCCTCGTTTGTCCGATTTTCTAAAACAGTCTCAACAGGCACTGTGGATTTGAAGTGGAATATATTCAGCAATAATGTTTACCAATATCGATATCAGCAAGGCAAAATATTTTCAATTTCATTACAAACTTCCTGGAACAAGTTATAAATGTCAACATACAAGCAAGTAGTGTCCCTTTTGAAGAAGATACTTTAACTTTCCTAGGATTTCAAATATGGTTTGGCGGTTTTGTTTAATAGCGATGTAAGTGCGTGGCTCTGGAGAAAGTAATTTAGGTAACTCAGTCAACCACTTTGGTCCAAAAATATCTCAACACCATTTCACAGACTACAATGATGTTTTGTACAGACATCATGATCCATACAAGATGAATCTAACTGATTTTGTTCAATAGCCTCCTTACATTTTCTTTCCATCTGTTGCTTGGTGTCGTCACTATGGGTCATCTTTCTCTTCTTTTTATCATCAGTGTCCCTTTCTTCTACTTTTCCTATGTATTCCACATCGTCTCGCCGCAGTTCATCCAGATTACTGTTTTCACTTTGTTTTTGCAGGATATTGTCTGTCAGAGCTTCTGAATTGGTTTCACTGGGCCCATGAGACTCCACGGCTTTGAAGTGAAGAAAAAATATTGTATTTGGCAATGATCTGCTAATATCACACCCATAGCTCTTATCATTTCTTTGTGTATTTTAGAAATCCTACCTCTGTATGTGAGAAGATATACAGTCGCTGATCTGATAAACAGTAAGAATTTTGTTATTTTGTTACAAAAAAGATAGAATATATCTCAAATTTTACTAAATATATTTGACTAAACATACGTGTAAGGCCTGTGGTTTGCAAATGGTTGCTCTTTAACCTGCACCGTTCAGCAAAAACAAGAGGAAAATTTCACCAAATTTAAATTTAATGTTTGTTTGTTTTTTTGTTTACATTTTTGGTTGCATGCTGCTAAATTCATTCTCACCTTTTGGACATGAGAGTCATTAAACTCAAACCAGTTTTCATCCTCACTGGACAGGATGGTAGCTGTGTAATGTCCACCACTCAGACTGCCCATGTGATTCACCATCCCATACAGTTTGTACTCCTTGTTCTGCAACAAAGAATCAGGTATATAAAAAGATCTTAAAAGCAACCATTTTCAGGTCTGTGTATATATTCGTGTGTGTGTTTACAAATATAAGTAAATTGATTTATTTACAGAGGTTCATGTCATCAGATGCAGCTAGTGATGCCTTGTTCAACAAGCAAACCATTTTTGACTGTTGTGCTCATTATATTATTTTATCTATATATTTGTGGTTTTCTGTGGAACATTTTGGTGTGGTAGATTGGTGTAGCAAATTAATAGTTCACCATTAATATTTATGAGTTAAGTTACTTCTCCTTGCCCTTGCCTTTACTTGTAACGTGTGTGGCACTTCCACACAGCGGGTTGATTTGACATCTGACATGGTGTTGTAGTCAAAGTCAAATCTCTTGAGGAGTAGAGTCAAAATCTGAGGGCATTGTTCCATCTCACATCCCTAAGTAACACAAGAGAGATTATTAGAGAGTATAACTAACATTCAGTATTGCAAACAAATATAAAAAGTTCATTAGTTTCAAGTATAAAATGTGACCGGTCTAGCCTATAGTTATCTTTTGAACTTTATTCCAGTGCTCACGCTTGTTGCATCTGTTTTCTTTTTACATTCGTTGCAGTACACCATGTTGTCTCCACTATATGATTTTGACTGGAAAATGTTGTTGAAGCCTTCTTCCTGTGAAAACACAGATTTAATAAATTGGATTATTAAAGTCATGTCATCATGATAACACCAAACTAGACCTCTTGACTTTGGCTGCTGCTTACCACATGGTAGGTTGTATCATTAGTATCTTTTAGTGACAGCGGAAGAGTCCAGAATGGATTTGTCTCTTCGTTGATGATGTGACCTTCAGTGCACTTTGTTGTGTTTGTCAACTTCGCTTGGAAAACCTTAGAAAAACAGAAAAAGGCTATCACCACACATCATTCTGTTTTATTTCCCCTGTACATATTGTAGATTATATTCGCGCTCACCTCAGAGACTTGTGGGCTGACCTTATGCAAAATCAGCTCCAAGCATTCAGCTGCATCACCTTGTTCAGAAACTGCAAAAGGATATATTAAACAGAATATAATATATTGATTTAGTTGAAATGTCTTAATTTAACACAGATATGTAACTTTGCTATTCATTGCTCATTGGTTTTTACCTGTATGCCTCTTACCATTTGTAATCCCAAGCCTTGATGTGATAGCTTCTGTTCCACATGTTTTTTTCTTCAGATCTGTAAAAACATTTCTCAGCTCCAAATCTGTCTGGCAACTTTGATCCAATCTGAAAGGGGGGAGTTTATTTATTCATATATATTACATTATATTTCATTTAAATTAAAATTGCTCTTTAAGCAGCATTATTTCAAACCTGTCGTGGATCTCAGGTGTCATGAAGAGAACTTGCAGGACACTGTTGAGGTAACATGTGGCTCCTTGATTCCTCAGGCCGTAATGACATCTCTGTGATTTAGTATCTTAAGAAAGAAAATCAGTGTCATTACACCGTCTCCATTTATTTAGTGGACTGAATAAAAAAACTCTTGAAATGAACCATGACATAATTATGTGGCTCATCAGTGCACTTTCTTAAAGACATATTGATTCTCTCCACATTATTTATTTCATATTGAGACATTACTGCTGCAAAATATAAAGAAGTCCTAACCATGTTCTTACTTTATTCTTTATTAGTTTATATTCTTAGGTCTTCATAAAAGGTAAAATATTACATTTTTATCAAATTTGATCTCCAAATACATTATGAAGCAAAATACAGGCCAATTATATTTATATTAGGGTTATACCATCAACCAATCCCTTTTATTCAGGTTTGCAACCAGACCAGTTACATCTCAGAGAGAAGAATTAATACTTATGTGAGTCCTCCACATGTCTTGTATATTGTGCAGCAGATGTGGTACCTGATGTTCAACAAGAATAAATTATTATCACAACTGAACTGGTCCCTTATTGCACAAAACCAACATCAGAATAAATCAAAATTTTAGAATTATCTATTAGACAGTAATGATTTCTCTTTAGCTGTTTTTACATTTGAGCACAGAATAAAATTTAAAGGAGCATTATCTTCCTTCATTTCATTCAATTCTTCTAACTTGTTGATTCTGGTTTTTATGTCATAATAGGGTGATTACTGTTTCTGTTTCCACATGTTCCTGTTGCTCTATATATATATATTTCACTCAGGGTTGCAAAGTAAATAATTCCATCCACATAACTTGGTACGTTCTGTGGGTTTGAAGTGGAGGAGATATTCTTTCATTTATTTAGCAAGATTTGTTGATATTAAATTGATAACTTACTTTTTACATTTTAGAGTGGTGAGCATTACTTACCAAATACTTTCATGAGACTTGCAGAACATCCGTTCTTTCTTGCATCAGAATTCTCCAGCCTAAACCAAAAATTCATTGTCAAATATTTGGAATGAAATACAGAAAGTGAACGTTAAAAGTGATAAATAATGAAGTCTTACGAACCTTGAATTATTTTGTGGAAGTGTTTAACATTATGGTCCTTTATTGAACAAGAATAAATTTGAACCAAATGTATCTAAAATGACTTTATACTGGTGTAGTCTTTGTATACCTCGAAGGAGTGCAGGTTGTTGTGCCTCATGTTCAATAGCATAATATTTTCCAGAAAATAGCCTTTACAATGCGAGACCTAAATTTTCATAGTCAGAGCTCATAGACTGTTGAACAGCCTCCCTAAAGAGATCATTTGCTATACATAAAGCATTATTTCAAACCTGTTATGGATCTCAGGCATCATGGAGAGAACTTGCAGGATACTGTTGAGATAAAGTGGCTCCTTGACTCTCAAGGCCGTAATGAGGTTTCTGTCAGTCAGTAATTAAAAGAAAGAGAAACACATTGACATTACGCCAATTACAATAACTGATAAGCCTATATTAATTGAGATCAATATGCAAATGAATAAGCAAAACTATAATATATAATAATATACACGGAAATAACTTTATAAGTCTGATTTTCTTAAACATTCATCCACCCATTTACCATCCATTGTCTAAACACCTCCCGGGGCCAGAGCCTGTCCCAGCATGCATTGGCTGCAATAAATGTGGTACATTCTGAACATTCGTATGAAAGAAACTCCACTCTAATTGTTGTTTTCACTGCTAGATCAGTGATCCTAAGGTCATGGGCTGTGACACTGAAATGATACAATGCAAACACTGCAATTGGCAGCCACACCTAAGGTCTCGTGGCATGTAATCTAGCCAGAGAGATGGCGCCATCCGTCCATATACTGACTCTTCAGCTCTGCTAGATGTACAGGGACGTGGCAACACAGGGAACATTTAGTCGTTGACAATATATTTCTGCATCACTAACACTAAGAAGTGTTTGCATGTTTTATTGCTTGAATTTTACTGCTTTGCTGGTCTGGCTCTTTTTTTAATCTAATCTCTCGAGTTTATCTGATAAAAAACAATGAAGTGTCATTTAATCACTGTAAATCTCCCTATTGACAGTGTATTTTTATTGAATGCTATATGCATACTACAGACTAGATCCGATTATAAATCAGTGTTGTTGGTGTAGCTCTACCGTTATCGTATACACTACTGTCTGCCAGAGGATCACGCACGGTAAACAATTTAAATATTTAAATGCCCCAGTCCAGTAAAAACCTGATAAGGATTATGTGTGTTCATTTCCCAAAAGCACTGCAAGTAGGTTTGTATCGCCACAAATTTAAAAGTCTCAATATTTTAGGATAATTAGCCACTCTGTGCCGTGGAAAAAGCAAAGAGGAAGAATGAGAGACTCAGCAAGGTATGACAACTGCGTTTAAAGATTTCTGTTTTGTCGCTGCACCCCAGCAGTCATTTCTGCGACCACTGCTGAAGCAGCCTAATGGGGAAGACGGTTCACATCAATCTGAAAATAAGAACTACACAAAGAATCGTAACAAAATGCTTCTTAAGAATTACATTGCATGATATATTATAGAGAAGAAAATTTTAGTTGAAAACCCCTGATCAGAGAAATAAAATCTGGTGATACTTACGCGATGGTTGGTCATCACACAATAAGATCAGTGAGGTTAAGTGATGGATTGGTTTCACTCTCAAACTTTTGTTGACAAGCAGTCTACGTCACGTTATGAGCCTACCCGGGTAAATGACAGGGAATATGAAAGTAGCACAATTATATGTTTAGGAACCTGCAAGAAAGTGTCGAAATTTAAATAAAATAAACTAAACTAAATAAAACGTAATTGGATATCAATAATAGAATCATTAACATCGGCTATAAAATGATTTCCGTTTTTTATAAGGCCCGAGGGTTTGTCCACATTGCAACTAAATCTTCTTCTCTCACAAACTTTCTAATGTTATTCAATAAATTCTGTATATTGAGGCCTTTTCTCTATAATAAGGTACAGAAAGCAAAACTGAAGTAAATACCAACTCACCCACCCAACCCACAACACAATGAACACAGTAGACCTACATGGTCATAAAAATAATTCCACCCCGTGACAGAATGCAGTCTAACTACATTTATGTCAGTGCCTTTTCCCATCAGCTCAGGTCTTTCTGCATCATATGACACTATGCAAACTATGAAAAAAGAATTTACAAATATTGAAATATTTGCCAATCAACTCCAAAAGGGAAAGTTTATGTAAGATATATTGCATACCCTGATTTAGATTTTAGCCATTTTGGCTAAAATCAAATGAAATCTCACCTAAAATTCCAGCACTTATCTCATCAGCTGTGAGTTTGCAAAAAAAAATTATTTTAGTTGCCTCTCCCAGATCTTTGTCTTTGTCCATTGTCACCCAATATGAACATAATTTATTTTTCACATAGCTCACACATGATTCAACATCAACATTTGACTCAACATAGATCTTTTCGGGTTGGTTAACCCATTTGTTCCTGATATACAAGGTCATGTAATTAAATAATGATTAAGCAGCAACAGCAGGTACTTCAAGTCCAATTAATGCCCTCCTCTCCCTTTCCATTAGTGGATCAAGAGCAGAGTTCTTGCTGGAGACGGCCCATTAAAACATGAATATTATTCATAGTAAAAAATAGTAAAAGTAAATTAGCCACAGCTTGTCCAATTGATATGTTTGTTAATGTCAGGCATGATTTTATTTTGAAAATCCTGTCAGCAGCAGCCTGAGCAACTCAGACACAGACAGGTGAGCGGCAGACTCTCAGGTGAGCTCTGATATCATAGACTTTGCCATAAGTTCAAGAGCCGATTGAAAAATGATACACATCTTTTGATATGATTTAAAGATGGGTTTGAGAATTGTTGTGGTTCTGTCACTAAATTCTTTTGTTGTGTTGCCAAAATCAACAAAATTAGGGAGCAGAGCTACAGAAACTCAGAACTGAACATGGATAACAGCAGATAGTTGGTTCAAACAGAGTAGTACACCACCTACAGGTTTTTATACGTTTATTTTCTTATCTTTATGTGAGAATGTACATACATATGTGCATATGAATGAGAAAAGAGACAGACAAGTAAGCATATGATTTTGACCATCCCACCAAACATAACACCAAACCTATAGGAAACCCATGCCTCATTAATTACTCTGAATTATTCTTACTGGGAAAACATAATTTAGTCCTTGTTTTGAAGCAAAAATATCAGGTACTCACAACAATGCTGCTTATCTTGTCAGGTGACTACTTTACATTTAGTAATGACAAATCACTCATTGAAGTGATTGTACAACACAGTTGGGTCCTGCAGTCTGATAAGCTGTTTCTTATAATTACAAAAGGACATAATAATGTATTATTGGTCTAATTGTAGTTTAGTGTGCAGTGTAGTTTAGAGTCTGTTGGTTTGTTCTTCGGAGTCTTGTCCACATCCGTCACCTCCTGGGAGCATCAGCACTGTATGAATGGTGGACATGTGCCTGATCCCATAGGACAACAGCAGGTCTGATTCCTCCAGCTTCTTGATTCCAAAGATCATCCGGAATTCACCAGCTAAAAAGAAGTAAAGAATCAGGGTTTGCTCGCTATGGGGCTAACAGAGAAAGTTTTTTGTTTGTCTTGTGTCTTCAAGGACTTTTGCCTCATGAATAGATGCATAGGCACGAACTTCTCGTTGTTTTATTTTTTTTATTATTACAATTATTTGTAACTCTAAGTCCTTTATCCATCACATACTGTAACCTATCGACGAATTCCTCACAGCGTTCAATCGAAAGCTTTCTGTGTTTTTTGATATGTTATTAGGCAAATTATTTATGAGAATAACATTCCAGAGTATTTCAATTCCCGTTTTTTGATTTGTTTAATTATTTAGGTCATTTTTTCTTATTTATTGTGTTTGTAGGTTTAATGTCGTCCTTATTTAGTCTTTAATAGGCTAACAGCTGATGAAGTGATAAAAACATTTTTATTCAATATCACTTAATTTTAATGATAGAAAAATGGTCTAAATGATCTACCATTGGATTAGAAACTGTCGCTTCTGTAGCTAATTACATTATCATCACATGTAAATACGTAATTCTACACAATAAAGAGGAAAGAAGTTAAACATACTTATATGTAGTTCTTCAACAATCTTCTTTTTCAGGTACCCTACTTCGATCTTCCCCAGCTGCTCTTGAGTGCTGCACAGATCGATGATCTTCTCCTCTCCTCTGGGTCCATTTACTTTCAGCTGGACTGTCATTTTGCCACTGAGACTGAGACTGCACAGTGAGACTCAGAGGACTGTGTGGGGTGTGTGAAACCAAAACTTTGATCCAAAGTGTTTATGATTTGTGATTTGAAAAACAAAATGCGTCATCTAGGCCAAAGGAAAATCACGTGACTTGAACAGTAAATAAAACCAATGATCATTGCAGCTCAGTTTTTTCGTCGGAGAGCGTGAAGGCACCGGGTCGAGATGGGCTCCTGGCAAAGTACGAGTGATACTGGAGATCTGAACAGCGGTTTGTCAGCTGCACAGGGACAGAGTTGTTCTCAACAACCAAGCGGAACAAATTTGACAACTTTTGACAATTCTGAAGAGTTGAACTATGATTTGACAGTTGAAGAATTGAGAAACCTTTTGGAAACTACAAGGTATGCTTCTGAACTACTGGCAGAACATGCAGAATCGTATACAGGTATATTTGATAACTCATTGAGAATGCTTTTTCAGAATTGAACGCAGATGTCATGCTATTCTACAAAGGACTATACATATAGAGGAGTGTTATGACCCTGCAGACACCACACTTGAATTTTTCGATGCAGATGATGAAATTAATTGTAAGTATCCGAAGAGACCAACTAGTTTCAAATTTACCAAATGATTTTGTGCACTATTGTATTATTACAGCTATAGCTAATAACCAGTAACACTTTTTTGTGGTTTTGTGTCTCATAGTTGAGTGCACTGACTACAAGTCCCTCAGAGCACGGATGTCCTGTGGACACACTGTCACTCCCATGTCTCCCACCAACTGGTTTCGCAGGTTATTGGACAAGGTAGTGTATTAGTGGATTTTTATGATCACCTCCATGACAAAATTCAAATAGCTAAAACAGTCTTCACTCAAGTTCAACTTGCTCGCTCCAGATCTTTCAACTGTATCACATGGTTTTCATTAGCCTAACAGATTGATATGTTGCCATGCAACTGTCAAAAATCTAAGTAAGCACTCTCACCACAGCTGCCTGAACACCTTGAGCTTCATTTTGGTGCACTCTCAATTCTTCATGACATCTAGCTCTTGTTTCTATTGAGTCTGAATGCACCTGTCATATGTTATCAGCAAAGGTCAGTGTCTCATTTGGTCGAAAGCTCTGGAACTGCCATTTCTGTCAGTTCAACAATTAGTGTGTTTACCTAGTGTCAGGCAAATATCTGAAATAGCCAACTATAATATCTGTATGTGCATGTTGCAGAATAGACTGACAATGAGCTTTTTGATTGTTATTGTTGGAGCACATTGTATCTCCTGAATCCTCCCGAGTCACACTTACATTTATATGTACTAACATGGAATTTATATAATGTCTAATTTATGGACACTATGACTATACTGAGCATTCATTTGCCCACATCACACAGATCGATGATCTCCTCTCCTCTGGGTCCACTTATTTTCAGCTGGATTGCCCTTTTGCCAGTGAGACTGTACAGTGAGACTCAGAGGATTGTGTGGGGTGTGTTGTTCAGGTGCAAATGATCCAACTGAAACCAAAACTTTAATCAAAGGTGTTTATGATTTGAGATTTTAAAAAACAAAATGGTCATCTAGGCCAAAAGAAAATCATGTGACTTGAAAGGTGAATGAAACCTGTGATCATTTGACCGTTGAAGCTCATTTGTTGTTGTTTTCATGGGAGAGCGTGAAGGCACCGAGTTGAGATAGGCTCCGAGGTGTTGTTCTCAACAGCCAAGCAGCAAAAAGTTGACAACTGAGCATAGTCAGAGTGATTCTGAATAACTGAACTATGATTCTGCACCTTAACAACTGAGCAACCATTTGGAAACTATTGAAATTTATGCTTCTGAACCACTGGTAGAACATGTAGAATCATATAGGTTTTGATAGCTCAGTGAGAATGCTTTTCAGTATTGAACAAAGAAGACATGGTATTCCACAAAGGAGAATATATTTGATAACCGAACCTTTTTCTTCTCTTGACAGGGAAGCAGCGGTGTGTCAACGGAAGAGGAGAAGTGTTATGACCCTGCAGACACCACACTTGAATTTGTCGATGGAGATGATGATATGGATTGTAAGTATCCAAAGAACCAACAATTAACTTAAAATTTACCAAGATGATAAAGCCAATAACCAGTAACACTTTTTTGTGGTTTTGTGTCTCATAGTTGAGTGCACTGACTACAAGTCCCTCAGAGCACGGATGTCCTGTGGACACACTGTCACTCCCATGTCTCTCACCAAATGGTGTCGCAGGTTATTGGACAAGGTAGTGTATTAGTGAATTTTTATGATCACCTCCATGACAAAATTCAAATAGCTAAAACAGTCTTCACTCAAGTTCAACTTGCTCGCTCCAGATCTTTCAACTGTATCACATGGTTTTCATTAGCCTAACAGATTGATATATGTTGCCATGCAACTGTCAAAAATCTAAGTAAGCACTCTCACCACAGCTGCCTGAACACCTTGAGCTTCATTTTGGTGCACTCTCAATTCTTCATGACATCTAGCTCTTGTTTCTATTGAGTCTGAATGCACCTGTCATATGTTATCAGCAAAGGTCAGTGTTTCATTTGGTCGAAAGCTCTGGAACAAGCAAAGGATCTTTGTCAACTGCCATTTCTGTCAGTTCAACAGTTAGTGTGTTTGCCTAGTGTCAGGCAAATATCTGAAATAGCCAACTATAATATCTGTATGTGCATGTTGCAGAATAGACAATGAGCTTTTTGGTTGTTATTGTTGGAGCACATTGTATCTCCTGAATCCTCCCGAGTCACACTTACATTTATATGCACTAACATGGAATTTATATAATGTCTAATTTATGGACACTATGACTATACTGAGCATTCACTGGCCCAACCTGTGCACATGAATTGACATATTTCTATAAAATTTATGTGAAATCCCATGTGTAGTATTTCTATACCATAAATTCTTTAAACTCTAAATCAGTATTGATTAGAGAGAACTGTAAAAAGCAAGTACTCAAAAAGTTGCTCTTTTTCAAAAATGAAACTAATGAATCTGGTTTTATTTTCAACCTCTTAGGGAAAGAGCAGATTTGTGTGTGGCCAAACTGACTGTGATGTTGAGTGGCCATATGAAGAGGTTCGTAAAATGGCTCTTCTAACCACTGAAGAAACTGAGTACTTTGAAAAAAAAATGTTTCAGAGAGTTGCCAAAGATTCCTTGGACGTCAAAACCGTAAGTGTCTTAATTAAATAATTTACTAACTTTGAATTTTGTTAATAATGTTGTTCACATATAAAGAAAAGTGAAATAAAATAAATCTATCTTTGTTTTTTTCAACCAACAGTGTCCTAGCTGTAAGTCATCTGTGGTGAGGACTGACCTCAATAATTTAAGGGTCCGCTGCACACTGTGCACAGCTGACAAAAACAAGACTTATGAATTCTGCTGGCAGTGTCTGAGGGAATGGGAACATCCATCTCCACATTCATTCCGCTGTGCATATGATGATTGCATCAGTAAGCCACTACAAATATTGAAAACCTGTCCAAACATCACCTTTGAGAATGTGAAGGATGTCACTGGCTGTCCGTCCATCCGTGCCTGTCCCACCTGTGGCTTGCTGATTGAGCATGACAAAACAAAATGTAAAAACATTATCTGTCCCCGGTGCGAGGTGGAGTTCTGTTTTGCATGCCTGAGGCTCACTGTAACTGTCTGAGAGACAGGTATTTCATTTCAGTGTTTATTTTATATGTATTTGAAATTTAAGTTTGAAATCATTATAATGTGTTAAAACTGTAATATAAGATTATCTTGAACGCAACCTTTTGGGGTTTCAAGTGGTCAGAGGTCACACCTGGGCATTGTGGGATATTTTTACAAAAAAGAAAAGAAAGAGAGGTCCTACATGTGCTGAAGGAGAGCCAAACGTGGCTACTGAGGACAATATTCTGCATGGTTGGAGAGGCGCACACGGTAGTGTACTTTTATTTAGTTTTTCATATTTGGTATTTATGTTTAAAAGTGACCTTTTGTATGTTCCTTTGATGTTTTCAGTTTAAGCAATTAACGGGTGTATTTGGTTGTTTTTGTATTTTTTTGTGTGTAGTTTTCACGGTGTCTGATGACAGAGATGCTTGAGAGAGAATAAAACATCATGAAGGACATCTGTATGATGCGTGGCCATATTTCTTGAACCGGTGCAGCTACAGTGAAAACGTAACGCCAGCAGGCCAAGAGTCCCGAGTGATGAGCGGTGCGCGTTGCGACGAGAGAGAGAAGCATCGCCTGCACCGCGTGTGACCGGAGGAGTGAAGAGATAAGTGGCGTGCTGAATCACGGGAGACACGTTCCTGTCACCGGGTGAAGAGTACCGCGATTCCGCTGTTAGACGGCAGCTCCAGCGTGGACCACAGCTCTGCGAATATCCCATACGGGCCACAGCGCGCAGTGACTGTTGTAAACTATTGCTGGCACAGAGGACACAGGGGAAAGCGGCTCTGCATACGGCGTCAGATGTGTGAGTGCAACTGTGCTTCTTGGTGGATTGCACAGTTTGAAAGAAATGACTGGGTAAAACCAAAATAATTTCTAGAGACAGTAATTCATTAATCTGTTTAAAAACAAACAAACTAACAAAAACATTGAACGTTAAAACACTGGTTTAATATTGAGAGACTGAATTATCTTTGTTACATCAGTCAATGTTGTTCCTGATTTATCGTTATGCCTAATGGTTGTTAATGTTAATGGTGTTTTTGATCTGAGAGTTTAAAAAGCTAATCAAATGGGTTTTGTTTGAGAAATAGGAACTGATTGCACTGCTAAAAACATAGTAATTAAGAATTCATTTGAACATAGCAGTGACTAGTGATATACAGTGTTATACAGTACAATGTCAGTTTATGAGGAAAAATCAGAAAGTGCTGAATTTAATGAACAAATAGAGTTCCTTCAAGAGGAACTAAAGGGTTTGAATGATCAGCTACTGTCACAAACTAATGAGGATGAACGGGAAAACTTAGAGTTACGCATAGGTGATATTCTTGCTAAATTAGAAATCCTAAAAGTAACAATGGCTGAGCCTATCCCCACAACATCCCAGACAGTAGAAACCAGAAAATCCTCACGGGAGAGAAAGTTAACTCCAAAAATGCAAGAGCTACAGCAACAAGAGCTTTCTCAAAAAGAGAAGAAATTCCTCAACCTGTATGAAAAATGGAAAGAGCAGGTTAAAACTGCACGTACTAATCTTAAAGAGGAGTGCCCGGATGAAAACTTGTGTAACATGATGGATGCTGTTGAATGTCTAGAAACACAAGTGAGAGACTCATATGAAAATGTAAGATCTCAGTTAGCCCCTTCCACTGAGATCAGAAGGAAAATGGACTCCTGCACAGCAGTAACTAGAGACTTGATGGAGCTCATGAAGGTGCGCATGAGTGAAGTGGGGCTGGAGGAATTTGATGCTAAAGTAGAAAATGCAAGGCTTCATTTGGTTCTTGACAAAGAATATGCCCAGTCAATATTTGGATCTTCAAGGACTAAGACTACTGTTCGTAGCCAACATTCCAACAGAACTGCAGACCAGCAAAGTATCACAGCAAAAAGAGCAGAGTGCGTTGCACAGTTGGCTGCAAAGAAAGCTGAAATGAACATGGAAGAAGCAATCGCTGCACAAAGACATGAACTTAAAAGACTAGAAAATCAGAGAGATCTTAATGTTATAGCTGCTAAGATTAAGGCATATTCTGAAGCCGACTCAGATGAGATTTGCAGCGAAAACAAATCAGTAGACAGTAAAGCAGCCAGGAGTCCTCCTGTACCCTTTAAAGAAATTAAAGAAGAACAAACATGTCAGAACAGCAACGAACAAGCAAACAATGCTAACAATGAGACATCCTTGATACAAGCCCTGCGTGACACAATGGTTCTTACCAGACTTCCAACACCTGAGCCCTCAGTCTTTTTTGGAGACCCGCTTAAGTTCATAGAATGGAAAACGAGCTTCAAAGCATTGATAGAATGTCGATGCACAAATCCAGCAGACAAGTTGTTTTACCTGCAGAGATACATCAGTGGTGAGGCACGATCTGTTGTGGAAGGAAGCTTCTACAGGAAAGATGAGGATGCTTACAATCAAGCATGGGAGGCACTAAATGCTCGTTATGGTCATTCCTTTGTAATTCAGCGTGCATTTAGAGACAAGTTAAACAATTGGCCAAAGATTAATTCAAGAGAGTCCCTTAAATTAAGACAATTCAGTGACTTTCTGAACACTTGCAGCAATGCCATGCCTCACGTCAAGGGACTCCAAGTGTTAAATGATTGTGAGGAGAACCAAAAAATGCTCCAGAAGCTTCCTGAGTGGTTAATCTCTCGCTGGAATCGTCATGTAACAAAACAGCTGAGAAAAACAGAGGAATACCCCAATTTCAAAGAGTTTGCTGAGTTTGTGGCAACAGAAGCCGATATTACATGCAATCCTGTGACTTCCCTTCAGGCATTGAAGTCTGTGGAGGAGAGGCCCTCAAGAGATGTTAAACGTCAAAGGGCTAGTGCATTCAGCACAAGTGTAAAAGCAGACGGATTAGATAAACCAGTGATTGTGATGAAAACTAGCAGTGATGTGGAGAGCAACTCAAAAGGTTCAAATGCAGTAAAGAAAGTGAACATGTCATCAGTATCTCCAAATTCTCTCTCATGTCTATGCTGTGAAGAAAGTCACTCCATTCACAAATGCCCAACGCTGTCCAGTAAACCTGTAGAGGAAAAACGGAGGTTTATTTTGGACAATAATTTATGCTTCGGTTGTCTCAGGAGAGGACACATTTCAAAAGACTGCAGGAATAAATCTACATGTGGCATATGTAAGAAATCACATCCAACACCACTTCACGAGAGCAGAGCTCCTGCTGCAGAGACAACTTCTCATGCTGTGAACGCTGATGAAAAAACCTCATCTCTTTCCTGTAGCATTAACAGAGTTGAAGGTGAGAGCACATCCATGATAGTACCTGTGTGGATTTCTTTAGAAGCCACCCCAGAAAGTGAGACATTAGTGTATGCCCTACTTGATACGCAAAGTAGCAACACTTTTGTAGATCAAGGAGTATGTGAAAGGATAGGAGCAGGTTCAGAGCCAGTCAAGTTGAAGCTTACCACTATGATGGCAAGAGATTCCATTATACAGAGTGAGAGAGTCAGTGGGCTTAGAGTTAGAGGGTTTGCTTCTAATAGCTTCATTGACTTGCCACCTGCTTATTCCAGAGATTTCATCCCACTTGAACGTTCTCACATTCCTACCCCAGGTACCGCCAAAAAGTGGAAACATCTGATCAACATAGCACAGGAAATACCAGAGCTGATGGATTGTGAGGTTGGCCTTCTTATAGGTTACGACTGCCCCAGAGTCTTAGCTCCCCGACATGTCATTACAGGAAGTGACGACGAGCCATATGGTATCAAAACGGACCTGGGTTGGAGCATTGTTGGCAACTCATCACAGGTGGCAAATTCATCAGAGGTGACAGGTCTGTGCCATCGTGTATCTGTCAGAGAACTTCCACCATTGACACCAGCCGCTGTCATCAGAGCCCTGGAAGCTGATTCAAAGCCACAGCTCATGGTGGGAGATCCTGAAGTGAAAATGACACAAGTGCTGCAAACGGCAGCAGTTGAAGAGGAATGTTTTCTAAAGAGGTTCGAGAAGTTCTCAAAATGGCAAACAGCAGTGAATGTTGTTGCTCGGATTAAAAAATTAAAAGGAGTCAAACCAGCAGAGCCCATAAATGTGGAAGACAGAAGACAAGCCAGTCTTGTCCTTGTGAAATTGGCACAAAAGGATGCCTTCCAAGAGGAAATTGAAGCCCTGAGTCAAAGTAAACCGCCACATAACCATCAGTTGTTCCAGCTTGATCCAGTGTTGCAAGATGGTGTTCTCAGGGTGGGAGGGAGATTAAAAAATGCTTCCTTATCTCATGACATGAAGCATCCAGTAATCTTACCAAAATGTGGGGTGATCACACGGCTGATTCTAGGTTACTGTCATGAAAAAAGTCAGCACCAAGGCAGAGGGCAGACCCTTAATGAGCTTAGAACAAATGGTTACTGGATAGCTGGTGGCAGCAAAGTTGTGGCAAACTACATCAAACAATGTGTCACGTGCAGAAAAGCTCGCCGACCAACAGAAACACAAAAAATGGCAGATTTGCCCACTGATCGTGTTGAGCCCTCACCACCCTTCTCTTTCTGTGGGATGGATTGCTTCGGACCTTTTCTCACTAAGCAGGGTCGTAAAGAGCAGAAAAGGTACGGTCTCATATTCACCTGTCTATCTTCAAGGGCAATTCACATAGAACTATTGGAAGATCTGACAACTGATGCATTCATAAATGCACTGCGGTGTTTTATAGCTATTCGTGGAGCTGTAAGACAAATCAGGTCAGACAGAGGAACAAATTTTGTTGGAGCGAAAAATGAGTTGACAAAGGCTTTAAAAGAAATGGACAATGACAGACTGAGGTCTTACCTGGCTGAGAAACATTGTGATTTCATTATGAATGTACCTGATGCCAGTCACATGGGAGGAATTTGGGAACGGCAGATAAGGACAGTCAGGAGTGTCATGAGCTGGGTCCTTTCCAAGAGCACAGGCAGATTAGATGATGCTTCCTTAAGAACCTTTTTCTATGAAGCTATGTCGATCGTTAATAACCGACCTCTCACAACTGACAGCATCAACGATCCTAAAAGTTTAGAGCCAATCACTCCAAATCATCTACTTACCATGAAAAGCTCTGTTCCACTTCCTCCTCCAGGGAAATTTGTGGCAGAAGATGTGTATGCCAGAAAAAGATGGCGCAGCGTACAGTACCTAACTGAACAGTTTTGGAGTAGGTGGAGGAAAGAGTATTTAGCAAACATCACACTCAGACAACGCTGGCACTCTTCAAGGCGTAATGTGAAAATTGGAGACATTGTTATTGTCAAAGAGGATGAAATTCCACGCAATGAGTGGAGACTTGGAAAAGTGATAGATGTTTGTAAGGATGGAGATGGACTGGTACGAAAAGTTACTGTACAGATAGGAAACAAAAATCTTGGAAAAGAGGGTAAAAGACTTTCTAGTTCATCCATTCTTGAGCGTCCTATTCATAAATTGGTTGTACTTGTAGAAAACAACTAAAATGTGTGATAATGAAACCAGGTTTACTATTGAGAAGAGTTTAAAGTATCAGTTATGTAAGCTAAAAGGTACAAGATATCAGTGTTTATTTCTGAAAGTTACCAGATTTATTTAAATGTTTTCATAGAAGTTATCATAAATCATAGTAACTTGGTGGGAGTGTAACTGTCTGAGAGACAGGTATTTCATTTCAGTGTTTATTTTATATGTATTTGAAATTTAAGTTTGAAATCATTATAATGTGTTAAAACTGTAATATAAGATTATCTTGAACGCAACCTTTTGGGGTTTCAAGTGGTCAGAGGTCACACCTGGGCATTGTGGGATATTTTTACAAAAAAGAAAAGAAAGAGAGGTCCTACATGTGCTGAAGGAGAGCCAAACGTGGCTACTGAGGACAATATTCTGCATGGTTGGAGAGGCGCACACGGTAGTGTACTTTTATTTAGTTTTTCATATTTGGTATTTATGTTTAAAAGTGACCTTTTGTATGTTCCTTTGATGTTTTCAGTTTAAGCAATTAACGGGTGTATTTGGTTGTTTTTGTATTTTTTGTGTGTAGTTTTCACGGTGTCTGATGACAGAGATGCTTGAGAGAGAATAAAACATCATGAAGGACATCTGTATGATGCGTGGCCATATTTCTTGAACCGGTGCAGCTACACTCACTGAAATGTGTAAATCATATTTCGAAGCTTGCTCCATAAGCATAGCCCCCAGGCAGACCTCCATACCTGTGTGGCACAAGATGTAGTTCCTGTGTGCTTCAACTTCTGTTGTGTGGGCTCAAGAAATACAAACACACCTTTGCTGTGTTTTAAATTGTTGTTTGTTGTTTTAAATTCAGTACTGGTGAGCTCTGTACGGTTAGGCAAATTAAATTATCAGGACTTTTTAAAACAAACTATTTGCTTTACAGAGTGATTGTACATTTGTATCTGACCTGTTTATAAAGTCTCAGGCAGCTAACCGGTATGGTGGTGTATTTGAGCCCCTAAGCCACTAGCAAGTAAAATATCTCCTACTGACTCCAAATTTGGTCTTTAGCTACCACAAAGATCACTGGATCAATAGTAAGACAATGGAGCAGATATAGTATTTATATGAAGCATTGCTTTATCTCACTCTGATATTCCATAATTATTCAGCTCATGTAGGCATCAATATGTGCTATCAACTTTAAAACCTTACTTGTTTTACCCTTTTCTTGTTAAATTGGTCAAAGATATATGAATATATGATGCTGAATGTAACATTAATATAATTTCAGACAAGAAAATTTGTGAGAAAATAAAATTTGAAAGTAAATCTCTCTATGGATATTTGATTCTGTGTTTTTTATTTTACTGTTACGTTCTGTATTAAATTAACTCTCATAACATAGGTCTCTTGGTCTCAGTGTTGTTTACCAGCAAAGTACACTGCATTTGTAAGCCATAACTAACTACATTAGTCATCAGACTAATGTAATTTTATGTTTATTACTTTGGCTTTTTTGTTCTCATTTACCTTCTGGAAAAATAAATACATATATATAAAATAAGGAGGATGAGGAGGTAGGATTACCACAGAGCTAGAGTTCTGATATTTGTTATTCAAATATGAGAGATAGGGCTGCTATAATAACATATTTATATATAAATGCATATATAGATATATGTATATATATCTATATATATATATATACTGTACATATGACAAAATAAAATGAAGGGTTAGGGTTAGACACACATTGCTTGATAATGGCTCACAATGTATGGACAGATCGTTTTACATTTCTTATTGACATGTTATACTGTAGAACAGTATGTTTTATTTGTACAGGCCAAAATCACAAATGAAAAACTGACAGAAAGGCCTTTAAAATCTGATTGTTCTACCTTCTTCTATGAGCTTGCATACTTTGGAAGAACATTTTCTTTTTGTAATGAATGTGTCTGTCACTGACTCAGACACCCATGAGTCACAAACACAAATCTAATGAATCTAAGCCACATGTTTACCACACTGTTTCTCCATTAAAATGTATCTCATTCACTTGGATTTTTAGTGGTGCTGAAGCTGTAGACTCTATAAAGGCTGATTTAGACAAGGGCAACAAATGCAGTTTAGTTTGTAATATTTTGAATGATTAGCTGCATGACAGAGCTGCCATGTTTTCTTTTCCTTTTACTAATATATCACAAACTGCACCGACGTGAATAAACTGTAACTTTGATGGCCTTTTCCGCTCAGTAAAATATTTTAAGACCTAACATGCGGCTAATGTAAAGCTAGCGGAGCTTGGAGAGTTGGTTATCTGGTTGCTAGGCGCACGCACGCACGCACGCACGCACGCACACAGGTCAGGAGCTGCCGGTGCCATGGCAATGAGAAAACCTGCCCAGAATTTGGCCTTTACATGGCTCGAGTTAAAAATAAAAATAAAGGTTATTTTTTACTGCTTCACACACTCTAGCCAACTGACGCTGTCACTCTAACTTTGAAGAAAAAGTGATTTGCACTCCTCCTTTGAGTGCTCACAGTTTGAAAAGTTTACATGTTATGTAAAAACAGTTGTTGTGTTTTGGAGAGAGCAGAAGTTTTCCTCCGTTTTATAGTTTGAATCACATTTCTAAGTGCAGGTATGAGAGAGCTGGGTGACTCAGAAAAAAGGTGAAATTTTGTAGGAGAAAGGTGAAATTTTGTAGAAAAAAGGTGAAATTTTGAGGGTTTTTAAAGAAAATTCCAATGCATTCCTAATGCATTATTTATTCCCAGTATTTTGGGAATAAGTTACGCGCCAAAATTTGGCGGAAGAATAATAATAAGCCTGAGGAATATTAATAGATGCCTCGGAGCTGAGCACCCATGGCACTAATTATTGTACTGTGGACGTGACTCAGCTAAAACTGTTAATCAACTTGTTTTCTGCCCCCGCACATAATGATTATGATCATACATACAAGAACATCTCGTACTGTGTTTTTAACTACAGAGATTTGATTTTCACTTTCAATCTGAGCCACACGTTTCTCAGAAATCACATGATTGCAGGACATAAGTTTGCTATTGTTTACCACTGCCATGGTGTAGATATTTGATTTTCACTTTCAATCTCTGCCACACGTTTCCAGAAATTCCCATGAGAACAATATCTACCCAAAAAAGTCACCTACATTATTTTTTAGCTCCTTCATGTTTTCAAAACAAACAAAGAAAAAAAAATCACAGTTCAAGCTCATTTATTTTGTAGCTATGACACATGAATGTAAAATGATAAATAGATATCATCTTTCTTCAAACTGTTAGATTTAAATTTACCATTTCTTTTGTTTATTAGTTGGTTTGTTTGGCCATGTTTTCTCATGCTGTTTGAGTATAATCATTATGTGTGAGGCAGGAAAGAAGTTGATAAACAGTTTTGTCACAACTGTCAGAACTTGAGAACAGGTCTTCTGTGTGTCATTGGGTGTGTGACTTTTTTCTTTGTTATGAAACACAAAGGAAAACTCTGTGAGACTGTGTTCAAAATTAGAAATCATCCTATCAGATTCCCCACAGCAAGTCTATCGTACATTTCATATGTGTTGTTGGCTTTGATCTACTGGCTTTTGTCTTCTATGATCTTGCATACTGTGGAAGAACATTTTCTTTTAGTAATGAATGCGTCAGGAGTCATGAACACAAATCGAATCGATCTCAGCAACACGTTTACAGGAATGACTGCAGGAAAGACAGATGTGGTTTCTCTTTTAACATGTACAAGTGCAACAAATGCAGTTTAGTTTGTAATATTTTGAATGATTGTCAGGGTTTGAGGGGTAAGGCTGGACCCAAATGCAGCCAACACATGGGAGACGGTGCAGACAGGTTTATTAAACTAACAAAATAACTTATAACACAAGCACAGGGAACCACAGGGGATGACAACAGGAGACATGAACAGACCGAAAACAAATTAGACATGGACAGCTCGGGGACAAACCAGACATGAACAGGCCACGTGAACAGATTGAGGATTAAACAGACATCAACAGATCAAGGAAAACCCAGAGAACAACAGAAGAACCAACACAGACAAAGGGAAGCACAGACAGGAAGCAAAAACACTGAGACACACAAGGAAACCAATTACAAAATAAAACAGGAAGTGAGAAAAGTCCAAACAAACTAACACAAAGTGTCTGCCATGGCAAACCATGACAATGATTAGCTTTCCATTGTTTTCAATTTGAATTTTGAGACAATTTCTATGATTACTCGTAATAGTTACATAGGCTATTGATTACCATGCAATCATACTATTACACACCATAAATTAACAGATTATCAATGGATTTAAAAAGTAGTGCTGATGTCTGAGCATCTTTGAATGCATTGACTCACAATTTCATGAAGGTTAACAACAACATCTACCTGTTGGCATACCTTTTACATGGTCACCTACATTGTTTGTAGCTTCTTCATGTGTTTTATAAGAAACAAAGAAAAAAAAAGTCACACGGCCATTGACAGAAAAAAACATGCTCTCAGTTCAGGCTCAGTTATTTCGTAGCTATGACACATGAATGTCAGATGAAAATAAATATCATGTTTCTTCAATCTGTCAGATTTGAATTTACCATTTCTTTTGTTTATTGGTTGGTTTGTTTGGCCATGTTTTCTCATTATCCTCTTTGAGTATAATCATTATGTGTGAGGCAGGAAAGAAGTTGATAAACAGTTTTGTCACAACTGTCACAGGGTTTGAGGGGTAAGGCTGGACCCAAATGCAGCCAACACATGGGAGACGGTGCAGAACGGTTTATTTAACAAAAGAACTTACACCCAACACTGGTGAAGCACAGGTAAACACGTGAACTCAAAACAGGACACAGGAACAGGCAACATGAACAGACCGAGGACAAAGCACATATGAACAGACTGATGACAACCAGACACGTGAACCAACGAGGACAAACCCAGAAATCAACAGCGAGACAACAGAGAAAAAACCAACAAAGACAAAAGGGAGCACAAAGACTATATAGAGAAGGGAGGCGAGGGTGATTGAACACAGGTGAAACACATTAGGGCGGGGCAGACAATCACCACACAGAAACAGGACCAAGACAAGAAGCAAAAACACTGAGACACACAAGGAAACCAATTACAAAATAAAACAGGAAGTGAGAAAAGTCCAAACAAAACTAACAAAAGGTGTCTGCCATAGCAAACCATGTCAAGTTTTAGCTAAGTCAGGTTCACAGTAAGTAATATTCATGACTTAACTCTATTTCCTATCAAATAAAACCTCACATAAAAAAATACAGTTTGAATGAATTATTTTTCACATTAAAATGATCATTTATACGTGTAATATTTTACACAGGGGGAAAAGCCATCAAAGTTACAGTTTAGTTGTCAGTTGTAAGTCTCTCAACACTTTAGGTTTTTAAAGGTTCCTGTGATCCTCTGGGACAGTGTGGATCCTGATCCTGCAGGAGCCACATTTCCTGTAAGACACCATGAGTGCAGCCAGGAGACACACAGCAGCAGTGAAGCAGAGCGCTGTGGCTCCAGTGATCTGTGTAGGAGGTCTGAGCGGAGACCAGGTCCCATCCTGGACTGAAGTCAACGTCTCATAGGGGTCACTGAACAGAAATCAGTTAAGTTAGTATGAGTTACAGGTTATTGTAAACCAAGAGGGGGCTTTTTAAAATCATACTTGCCTTGTGTAAGAAGCTGGAAATGTACTGACATCATCTGAGGGAGGAGTAATGTCAGAGTACAGGCATAACCTCCTGTCAGGGCACAAGACTAAACCCTGAAATCCTTTTATCTGGGAAGTAAAAACAGCAAAGAAAATTAATGATGATTAAATGTCAAATGAGAACTTTTAACAAACCCCACTGATTTCCAGCTTTCTATAGTCACACGTTGGGGTCATGTTACCTGAATTGTGCCTCCTGCTGGACAGTCCACCCACTCAGAGCCAGTGACCTGGATTTGGAACCTGTTTGGTCCAGTACACCTGTGTCTGTAACAGCGGCCCTCCACTGAGCTGTTAACCACAAGAAATTGACTCTGGTTGTAAAAGAAAGGCAGGAGGAGTAAGAAGGAAATAATGGAAAGGGTTCGGAAAACACAGGCGACATGCATTCACCTACATCATATGTGTCAAACTCAAGGCCCGCGGGCCAAATATGGCCCGCCACGTCATTTTATGTGGCCCGCGAGAGCTTAAAAGGTCTGATTATCTTATAATAAATCAGTCAAAGGGTGCATTGACCATAAACTACATTTCCCATAATGCATGCCGATCATGTTACCCGTGAAGTAACGGCATCCCCCCACTATATTGCAGTGTTTCCACATCAGTGCCATTTTCCGAATTAAGAAATACAAACAATGATCCCAAAATGTCCATATGTAATATTTGTAAGTTGAATAATAAAAATCCAGAGTTATTTAATATTAAGGAGTAGTTGCATTTATTTTACATTACATTTAACTGTGGAATACGTTTCGCCTCTTTTCCAAGCGGCTTCATCAGTTCTTATGTATTGGTCTCTCTAGTCCGCACTAGTCTGACTAGTCAGACTAGTGCGGACTAGAGAGACTAGTCAGACTAGTGCGGACTAGAGAGACTAGTGCGGACTAGTGCGGACTAGAGAGACCAATACATAAGAACTGATGAAGCCGCTTGGATAAGAGGCGAAACGTCTTCCACAGACAAATACAAGTCCAGTTGCCTTCGATTTAATCTGAGAAAGAGATAACTATGACCTGGACGAATGAGAATTTACACAGACATATTACATTTAGCTACATTTATACTGCCTCAAAGTTACATCTGGCCCTTTGAGGGCAACCATTATGCTGATGTGGCCCTCCGTGAAAATGAGTTTGACACCCCTGGTCTATAGCATTACTTAATCCGAAATAAACAACATGAACTCAAACAAAGTCACAAAGATAATGGAGTAAATGTTTTCTTACCTGATATTTTTGCAGGCTATAAATTCACTTAACTTTTCTTAGGTGACCAAACAGATTCTGTCCAACCTTTCCTAATATTCCAGTTCTCCATTAACAACCTACATCTCAAACTTGCTCAAAATAAGAATTTGGCAGACCTAGTAGCAGTGAGGTGTGCCGTCGGCCAGCAGCAGCACTCCCACTCAACACTTATTCTCAAATTTGACCGGTGAGAGGCGCACACAGCTGTCAGTGGCCAGTTGCCTTGATGACAGTCAGATCAACCAATCATGTTCAAATGTTCACGATGAGACAGCCAATAGCATTTGTTTCAGTGTGGTAACATAGCAACAATAGGAAAATATGATTTTTTTGAAATATGAAAGAAATGTGTGTATTTAGTTGTATTTGTAGGTTATTTAATTTTGACCAATTAGGTCAAATATTGTTTTTGTAGGGTATGAATAAAAAATTAATAATGTATGGTAAAGTTTTATTGATACCTATGGGTTTACACAGACAAAAACACAGAGTACAGTATATAGAATACTATATTTTAGTGTTTGCAAAATGACCGAATATCTAGTTTATTGAACAAGTTTCCCTGAGCTGAATGAATCAGGTGGCCACAGCAAATGAATTGGTCACTGTCAAATTTGTACTGTTTTCTTTTATGGTATATGGTGCATACACAAATACACAGCTTAGTAAAGTCTAGGCAGGAAGACAACAGCAAGAAGCACCTGGGTTCAGCTTCAACCCTGGTTCTTTCTTGCATGTGTTGCTTGCATGTTCTCCTTGTGTTTAATTAATCAAGGACTCTAAATTGTCCATAGGTTTGAATGTGTGTGAGTGTGCGTGATTGTGTGTTGTGTGATAAACCATTTTCCTGCTTTCCTTCCAGTACATGCTTGGATATGTTCCAGTACTTCAAACTTTTTTTGTTTGAAGTTTGAATGTTTGATGTAATGAAAAAAAAGTTTCCCACATTTGCATCCAGAATTACAAAGTTTGAATGTAAAAGTGCACATAAATGCAAAACTAATGATTTACCCCTAAAATTACAGAGAAAAACTTTTAATTGTTAGTATGGACATTAACCTTTTATAATAACAAGCTACATTTTTAATTACAGATAATTACTTCTTACATAGATTTGTATGTAATTTAAGAAAGCAGAAAAAACTGTATAAATAATACAGTAATTTTTCTTTACAAAAATGGGATATAAATGTAATTCATTATTATTGGCATAATGCTAAAAATAAAAGTTTGGCTGTTAATTCACGGATAATTTCTGTAATTTTACAGACTTTTGTACACAATTTAAAAAAACAGAAAACTACTGTAAAATAAGTTGTTTGTTTTTTTTACAGTGTGGATTTTCTGCTAAAACACCAGAGGGAGACACAGAAATAAAGCAAACTCACTGATTGACCTGAAGATTAGCGGATGAATAAACAGGATGAAGGGAGCAGTGGGCCTCTTCGATTAATAATTCTTTTCTTTTTCTATTTCTTTCACATTATATTTATTTTTCTAATTTAATAATGTAATAATAATAATAATAATAATGTAGTAACCTACACATAAACTAAAAGATATCTAGATATCTAGTCAAGTTTACATTTGAATTTTATTTCCTCCTACAATCTTTTGTTTGAAACCATTTTATATGTTACATCCAGTATTATTTATGTATCTCTGAACAATTCTTAAAAAGTATTCTTAAAAAATAAAATGTCAATACACTTCAACTGTATAAATTGCAAAATTGAAGAAAGTGAGAACAACAAGTGAAGTCATTAAAGTCCTTTTCGTTGCATTACTTTCTATTACAAACTGATGGAATAAATCCACACTTTTATCTGAAACAACCCTCTCTCTTTTTCATTTGCTTTTCGTTTCCTGTGGCAAGCAGGAAGTTATGTATTTTACATTAACGAAAAAACAGAAAAGGTGATCTGTTAAACAGACTGAACAAGACTAAACAAAGAGTGCTATCTACAGACAGTCAGAATAGACATATCTATCAAGTACAGTGCAGAATGGCTTAGCATCTATTAACAAGACGAGGTCCAAATCTAGCATCCGGCTGGACTGCGTATGGTAAATACAAAATTGAGGACATAGTTGAAATCTGTTGTGGAACCTGTAAACCAATGACATCATTGCGTCACAGTTTTATTCTGCCCAGTGTCAGCTGGTATCAGCTCTTTGTCTGTTGACTTCTCTCTTTCGCTCTGTGTCCACATATACAGTATTTAAATATAGCCCAATTCCCAATAAAGCTGTTCTCATGGGCCATTAAGAGTGACAACATTTTGTTGTATAACAGTAGCGCTGTCTATCAAAATCACCAAACACATAGATTAAAGACAACAGAAAAGAAGATTTTGGCTAAATTTACATACAAAATTATAGCTCAAGGAGAAAGTTAGAAGCAACAGAATATCTTTCTTCTACCTCCGTTTGGGTAATAAACGGCTGCTCCGCCTCTCTGCCACCGACTGAACAGAGTAGTAGAGTGTTGTGCCTTTGTTTTGTTTTTTTAAAGTCACTGAAGAGGTTGGACAAACTGTTAATCTAGCGACAAAGGCATCAAGTTGGCAATACTGCTTGTTTGCCCCAATTCGTTTTGAAAGGGCAGTGACTAATGGGAAAAATCCAACACTCGTCTGGTTGACCAATGGTGTAACTTGATCACTTAATGAGTCAGGTAATCAGTCATGGAGAATGGTGTTTATAGGTCTGGTCTTTATGGATGACCAGGGATGTCCCAGGAAAAGTAATAAAGCACTTCCTTAATTTCATATTTTAATATGAAAATAGAATTGTAAAAATAATTTATAAATGAACAATTAATCCATCAATAATAACAAAAACAGCATAAACACTCATTAAATGAACCTTTCAGAAATACATTTCTTAATTCATGAATAAATAATAAAATTTGAAAAACTATTTGAAAAGGCAATTTAAAACTGGGAATACATACATTCTTATTTTTAATGCCTATTAAAATATGAAATTAAAAAAATTGTTTATTACTTTTCCTGTGACATCTATTGTCCTCCAATGGCACTGCTCGTTGTGGGTCCACCAAAAAATAAGAGAATCTTGTGGATTACCCGAACATGCAGTGTTGCAAATTAACAATTTTCATCATCCTGGACAAAATGTGTACTTTGTGCTTGTTTTCTGTCCTTTTCTGTTTCCATGATCATTTCCTTTTTCAGTGATTTTGACTGTGAATTTGTTTAGATAGAAGATCAGTCTTTCAGGTTCAAACCTTTTAAGGCCTTTGAGAAACTGGTAATATCATCTCCCTCACCATTCCTTTTCTTAGCGACTTTCTCTTTTTGTTTTTTGCCTTTTTTTTTTTCCTCTCTTCCCACCTGTCTTGCCATGAACTTCTCCCACAATCTGTTTCTCCTGTCTCTGTTGCTGATTTTGTTGATGATGTGAAGTATAAGACTGAGCAGAGGTGACACCCTTTGTAGTACATGCTGCCTTCTTCCCGCCATCAGCTCCAGTTCTGTCTATCTTCTCATGTCTTTGTTTGCCACAATCTTCCTCTTTGGAAGTCAACGCGTCTCTGGTGTCTTGAGTCAAAGCGTCTGCAGCATGCACTGGGAAGGTAAACCAGAGAGAGAGATAAAATCAATTCTGACAGACTATCAGTGTCGCCCAATCATTCAAACCACACCACAGTAAGCTTAATGAAAAAGTTTGGCATCTTACTTTTCTTTTTCCTGTAGAAAAGAAGATAAGCACTCTGGGATCTGATGGGACAAATGTGCGAAGGCAAGGTCATTGTCATATTCAGCAAATGTATGGTGGGGAAAAAAAGACAAATTAAGTCTTACCTCTTCTTATTGTCATGCACCTGGAATGGCGGGTAACGAAGCTGTTGGTGAAAGGAATAACAGGTTTCCCCATTATTATCATTTTTTACCATCTACCACCTGACTGCACAACTAAGTGTTGAAGCACTGCTGCTTTGGGATCAATAACACTGAAGAAAAGGTGATCAGTCTTACCGGTGTGACAGTGGTATCATTGAAGTTATACCATCTCTCATCCTCCTGGGACTTGATTGTAGCAGTGTAATGTCCACCTCTCAGATCTCCAAAATGATCCACAAACGCGTACAGGTCATACGTCTGACTCTGATCACCAGTGGAAAAATAGGACAGAAATCAGGATGAGGAAATAAAAAATAATGAGTTGTGATAAAATATTAAAATGTATATACAATATACCTGTGGTATCTGTAGGGTGTAGGGAACCTCCACACTGCAGTTTATCTTCACATGTTCCATGCGACGGTCGTCAAACTTAAATCTCTTCAGCAGCAGCGTCAGAACTTCTGGATGCTCGTTTATTACAAATTCCTAATTGAGACACACAAATACAATAAAATAAATTGCTAAGTTTGAGCAATAAAGTACAATAAATGCAAAAAAAACCAAAAAAACAATCATTGCAAGATGACACACTGAGTATATTTTTTTCTTTTACATTTGAAAAATGAAATCACTGTAGACTGGTTGGCCATAGAGAATTGTCACTACTGCATTTTTGAAAAGCTGAGCAACTGTATATCACTCATTCTAAGCTGTTTCATTTCTGTTAGTTGTTGTACTACTTTTAGCAGGGCAACCCACAATCCCACCCCTTGGTGAGTTGAGGAGGGGCAATCCACTCTCCATTTGGTATCCTCTTCATGCATAATACCTTTAGTAATGACAAGGTCATTAAAAGGAGCTCACTGCCAGGTGTAGCTAGTGTGCACCTTATGAATGTGATGATCCACTCAGAAGTACCCTCATCTACAGAGTTTAGTGCTCAGTAGGTAGAGTTATCATTAGCATTATCTATAGGATGCTAATAAGTAGGCAGAAAACGATAGAGTTTTAGTTTTAATTTGATTTGAGAGAGTCATGAGTTTTTCCCCATTAAATAGAAATATACATGAATGTAGGTGAAGTAAGTAACCAAAAATGTACAGCTGAGAAAGTTGATGGTTATGGGGTGGCTTATTGTAGTAGGGCTAGTTAAGTCAAGAGCTTGTTCTAGGCATGGGGGAATATGATCCCCTCACTTTTCTCTAGTCTGTGATTCTCTAATTTTTAAAGAAAATCTCCTTAAAAATGCCCTGTGATGAGGGTTGATAAATATATTGAAACTCTCATCTGGGTTGCCTGTAGTTGTGGGGTAGAAGTATTATCATACTCTCCACACAAAGTGTTTGCAAATGTTGTGAAACAGTATCTCTGTAAGTTTGTGTCTCATTTTGTTTGATGTGGGTACTCAGATTTGTGAATGTATGCAGGGATCTTAATGTGTACGCACTGAAAAAATCAGTGTAGATGGCATTTTATTAATGAGTCAAAATTTTAAGTAATTAGCTTCGAGTTCAAAATATGCCTCTTAATTGGCTGTCTTTTTCATGGGACGTTTGTCATTCTTCAATTCAACAAAGAAAAGTAAAAAAAAAAAATTGCAAACACTAGAATAAAGTTAATGGCTACTAGTGTGGCAGTACTACCTTAATGTAGGTCAGATCAATTTTACTCTGGACAGTTTACAGCAAAGCCAATCGCTCCCACGGACCTTGACTCTTTTTGTGGATTTGTATTGGACTGCTGACATTTCAGCTAAAAGCAAGCATGCTAACGCTGTAAACAAAAAGGACTGGAGACTCCGGCCAAACTAAACAAAGAAAGGAAGACAATGGGCCAACCATGCAGTGGGCCGTCGCGTCGAATGCACCGGCTTGACTTGCCCCCAACTCACAACTTTGCCCAAATATGTCACCGTAGCTTGACCAAATTGACACTTTTTAAGTTAAATTAAGTGTGAGATTGGCATCACGCAGCCTTCAAAACACTGCAGGAAGCTGCTGAATGTGGTCATCCCACGAACTCCAATAGACCACAACGTCATCCAAATATGCTTCGCATCCTGACAAGCCCGACAAGACTGTTTACCAAGCACCAAAATGTAGCTGGCGCATTACCCACGCCAAATGGCATCACTGTGTACTGCAAGAAAGTGTCAGGGGTTGCAAAGCAGAGCTCTCCCGTGAGACGTGAAAGTTTTATAGACTGACCACATCCTCATTCTGGACATGAGTCAAATGCGGAAAATACTCATTAAGTTTGGATTTCAAAAATTTTCAACCGTCCTTGGACAACAGCACTGGACGGACCAACAACATCCTCAACATCAGACAAGGCTCGAGGGGTGTCTCCCTGGGATCAGCACTGGACAGCGCCGCGGCAAACTGAGCCTCATCAGTAAAATTCAGCACCGGACAGCGCCATAACAGTTTTGCCCTCTTCACAGACAGAAGACAAAGAGACAGATTCTCTGCCCAGGTAAGGCTTCAACATGTTAACATGACACAATCTACTTCACCGCCGACGTTCCGGAGTGGCAACTACAGTATTTAGTCCCGGTCACTCACTTTTTCCTTGCTACATAGGGGCCAGTGTAACGTGCCTCCGAAGCAGAACCGAGAATGGGCAACAATACCAATACTTTATCGCCCCATGTTCAATTGCCCCCTGACTCTCTGGGTGATATGGATAAAGAGGGTATGGTGGTATGATCTGATTTGGTTTACAAGAGACTTGGCACACATGACATGTTTTGCAGTACTGGCGCACGTCCAGTTTTAATCCTGGCCAGAAAGAAACATCGCTGGAAACTGTCATAAATTTTTATTAACGCCTAAATGGCCAGCAAGTGGATTATCGTGTGCCAATTTGAAGATTTCATGCCGGTGCATTTTTGGGACTACAATTTCTGTCACAACACCCCAATCATACGGTGGCCCTGAAGGGCAAATGACACCAACAAAAAGGAAAACACAATAACATTAACAAAAACACAACAACAAAAAGGAAACACAACGACACTAACAAAAACACAACGACAAAAAGGAAACACAACATTAACAAAAACACAACAACAAAAAGGAAACACAACGACATTAACAAAAACACAACGACATTAACAAAAACACGACAAAAAGGAAAACACAACAACATTAACAAAAAACGACATTAACAAAAACACAACAAAAAGGAAACACAATGACATTAACAAAAACACAATGACAAAAAGGAAAACACAACGACATTAACAAAAACACAACGACATTAACAAAACACAACAAAAAGGAAAACACAACAACAAAAAGGAAACACAACGACACTAACAAAAACACAACGACAAAAAGGAAACACAACGACATTAACAAAAACACGACAAAAAGGAAAACACAACAACATTAACAAAAACACAACAAAAAGGAAAACACAACAACATTAACAAAATCACAACAACAAAAAGGAAACACAACGACATTAACAAAAACACAACGACATTAACAAAAACACAACGACATTAACAAAAACACAACGACATTAACAAAAACACAACGACAAAAAGGAAAACACAACAAAAAGGAAACACAATGACATTAACAAAAACAACGACATTAAAAAAACACAACGACATTAATTACTAACAGAAAGGGTAGGTACCTGCTATGACAAGGATCATTGGTGATTGGACGAAAGCACATCCGTTTGTTTAACAGGTATTTTCAAGGCTGCTTTATGCCATACCAGGTAGTTTACGGCTCGGGCGGACTTCATTTAGAAGAGTGACAAAGATGTATTGCCCTCATTGTGGCAATGTATGTCAATATGGCTCGTCTCACCTGTGCGAGTGGGGAATAATTCTTTCTCCTAAACAACCCTGCTTCTCGTAACCGTGTCTTAAGAGTGCGAACACTCATTGTGATGTAGTGAAAGGTGGACAGCATGTCAACTATCACCTCATATGTATGCCCCGCATCAAAATAATGCCTGATAACTTCTTCTTCTGTAGTAGCCATGTTTGCATCCGTGCCGTGAACTACCTGGTATGGCGTAAAGCAGACTTCCCCACCTTTTAAACAGACGGACGTGCTTTCGTCCAATCACCAATGATCATTGTCATAGCAGGTACCCCCCCCCCCCCAACTACCTAAACCAAACTAAACCTAAACAGTACAAATAACGAATAACAGGACTACTGGTCATCTCCAGCCCAAATTAATGCAACAAACTAAAATAACAAAGCCCCACAGCACCTAAACGTGCGTGGAAGAAAGAACCCTGCTTGGGGAAGGAAAAGATGACAAAGAACCCTCACCACAGGTACCGCTGTCCACGTGTGTGTGTGTGTGTGTGTGTGTGTGTGCCTCCTCTGTCTCTGCACTCTCTGCCCCTCCCTCTCCCCCTGAGTGCTGATTGCACCCAGATGTGCACCTGGCAGAGGGAGGAGGGAGACAGAAGAGTAACAGAGAGAGAGAGAGGACAGGACACCACACAGCAAGGGCACACGTAACAACTGGTGTTAACTACCAGTCATCTGTACCTGTTCAACTGTTTTAAAAACTAAAGCGACCAGCGATGTGATGCTGGAATGAAGCTTCGCCCCCGCTCAGCTTGGGGATATTCTTTTCTTTTTTTTTCTGTCTGTCCATCTCTGCTGGAGTGTGGGACTGTAACATTACAGCTGTGCCCACAGACACGCATGACAAATTTGTTAGGAGAAATATGCAATTGGATCAGTCAAGATAACTTTCAGTGTGACAAACATCCGTATAAGGCCAGTATATTGTTTCTCTTCAAGTGCCCTTAATTTTTAAACAATGCATTATTTTTGTCACTCCGGAGCTTTTTGTTACAAATGACTATATTTAAAATATAAAACCAGTTTGTATTTTATATGATTGTCTTTCTACACAGATCCATGATTAAATATTTTAAATGAATTAAAATTATATTCTGTTTATTGCAACTATTTTTAAGTCAAAGTCATCACTAATGCATCAGAAAACAATGTGGATGAGATCATCTGTTTATATATATGTGGCCTGAACATTGTGATTAAAACACTTGTTTGGAAATGTGCTGTGTCTCATTTGTTTGTAAGGAACCTATTGTGATATAATGATGAAGTAATGAAGGAACTACTCAATAACAACTCTGTTTGAATTATCAATAACAAACTGTAAAAACAACCACAATATGCAGGTGGATTATTTTACTTTACAGTTTTATTGTAATGTGCCGCCTAATTACCCTCTAAGGAAGTCTAATTTGTGTTGCTGTGGGAAATAAAGATGCAATGTGCTGGCAGCTTCCAAAGCCTAATGTTTGTGACATATGGAAGTAGAAACTATAACTACCTACAACCTTCATGGATATATCAGATATGACATTGTGTTCTATGTCTCATTAGACTATGATCTTGGAAAATGGTGTCTAATAGCATATAAAGGTTTTTCTATTTGGTTTCTAATTAGAGTATAATTTGGTGTAATAGTGTATTGTTTATTCTGGATCTAATATGCAATTATAGGCAGTTTCTCTTTGCAGCATAATTTAGGTGTAACCTATGGTGTCTAAATATGGTATAACTATGTTTGTTTACTGTCTAATAAAGAACATATTATTTAAAGTTTTGTCTAATTTGATACAGAGTACGGCTTGTTACGTCTTATTAGTACACCATAAAATAAAGTGCAACCAAATCCCTTATTGGTAGGACTTCCTTGAATAACTTAACATGTGTTTGTGATACTATCTCAAACACAAGGAACACAGGAAGATGCATGTTATAAGAAGAAAAACTAATAATCTGTCCTGTGACAGATTTTTTGTTTTGTTTATTTTTGTCTTGAAGGGACAGAAGTTCGAAGTCACACATCTTTAAATGGTTGCAGAGTGTCAGGTCTTCCCTATATGAACCTGTCTGAGGGCAGATGCCAAAGAAGAAAGTGAGAAGAAAAGAAAGGAGATGCCAATGCATGCAAGTTGTTGTGTGGCAGAGAGCAAAGAGATCTCTTGGTGAGACTGTGATGAATGATGTATCATTACTGAAGCATTTTTATTGAGTTTATATCTGCATTTGCATGTTAAGGTAAACTAACTGAAACCAATGCTGAGCTGTGAGCTGACAGTGTTCAGCTCATGACATGTCACAAAGTGAGTCAAGCTTACTGGGGTTTAGATAAGACCTGCACCCTCTCTTATTCACGTTTTCCTGTATATATTGTGGCTGATCTATGGATGGTATAGCTGTAAGGCTTAGAGATAATTAATTCCCCTAGATGCAACAAGAAATAACATCACCAGTTTTACTTGTGCCATAACAATAAGATTATTGCAAAATGTGATATGCAGTACAACACTGCATTGTCATATAATCACCTCAACATGTGTTTTAGTATCATTAAATTTAACAATATAAACTCATAATGCTATCACTATATATAAAGTTTATTTTATACAAATAAAAAAGAAGTTATTCATAACTTACATTAGTCGCATCAGATTTTGCAGCACACTCGTCACAGTATATCTGATTCGATCCACTGACAGCTAACGCTGTGAAATACTTGGAAATGCCCTCCACCTGAAAAACACATTGAATGTCTCTTGTTCCTGAGATTTGCTATTGCAGAAAAACCTGAGCAGGTTATTTTCACACAATTCTCTACATAGTTTTCAAAGAGAAAATTTTTAAACAAATTTCACTTGCCCCAAACAATGATGTCATGCCAACATTTACATGAGCCATTCTGCCTTAATTCATCTCAAATCTGACTCATCCCCCAGGTGTATTTAAAACATACTCTGAGAAAGGGTTCAAGTAGTTTCATTTTTGGTTTGACAGAATTGCAAAGTTTTCACACATTGATCCATGCCTTTCATAAACAGATACTGCAAGTCTCGCTGAATACATAAAATATTTTCCACAATTTGACATCTCATGTGAATGGTGTGAATTGATCATGGCATAATTAGTATAAATTATATCTCCTGGCAAAAAATGAATGTATTAAAGATAGGAACATATCTGTCCTTACCACAGTGTAGGTCTTTTCCTGAGATTTCACCAATTCAAGAGGCAGACTCCAAAATGGACCATTAGTGACTGACTTGTTAGAACATGAAGAGCAGGTGTTCTCGTGTGTCAGCCGTCCTTGGAATATCTTCAAGAACAACAAATAGAGACGGATAGAACAGTGTTTCATTTGACATAATGTAAAGATCCTTAGGTTTTAGAAATAAATGTTATGTTTATTATTAAGTCTATACGTTTGATGCGTGAGCACAGGTCAGACAAGTCAGAATCTTCTCAAAGCACTCAGCAGCATCATGTTGTTCATGCACTGTGGAAGAAAAAGAAATCAAATGTGTTTTTCTTTCTGTGGATGGTAAAATGACCATTTTGACCTTTCTGACTCATCTGCCTCTTTTAAAGGTAAAATATCAACTCTGGATTACTGACTCTAAAACAATCGTACAATTAGTGTATTTAATGAAACTGGCAACTTAGCTGGTAAACTGGGACAATTTCCCAAAGAATAAGTTCAACCATTCAACATGAAGGGAATGTTTACTGTACCTTTTTTGATGCACAATATCTTTGTGATATCCAGTGTGTTTGTTTTGCCTGTCCTCAGTTTATCAAACAATCTTTTAAGACGACGATCCATACAATCATTGTCACAGCTGTAGCTGGAAGTGAACACATGGGGGCCATGAGTGATACAGAAGTGCGCTGTAATCTTTACTGAGTTGAAATAAAGGTAAACATTATATATGGTTGAGATTTTGTAACAAACCTTTCCACAGCCTCTCTGAAGTCTTTGGTCATGAACAGCACCTGCAGCACACTGTTCAAGTAACACGTTGCTCCTTGGTTCAACAAGCCATGGTACTTTGCAAGATGTCTACCTGTTGGTAGCACGTATTTAATAATGAATATGAATTGCAGAGTGTCTTAATACTGTCGCTGTTGATGATAAACTGAGCGAACAGCGCGAATATCTCACCCCCTTTCTGACGGGAGGAACTCATTTCGATCCCTTTAATTTTCAGTACACGTAGAGATCCTCCACTGAAACAGATGCTCTAAAGATATACACAGTGGATCAGAAGAGGACATATGCAAAAGCAGGACAGACGGAAAAAGATTATGTGCTTACCTTCACAATTGGAAAGTTATGTTTGCATTGTTGTATTGGATAAGTAACGGCAAACAATGAACAGGCTGTCTGCTTTGAAAGTAAACGTCGAGAGAACTTTCTTTTTCGCTTGATGCCACGCCCACTGATGACGCATGTCAGCACGTCAGCCCTAAATGTTCAGATAGGGGATAGAAAATATGATTTCACTACACCTGGAAAGATGTAAGCTGAAAACATTTATTTTTCTTTGTGTGTCTAATTCTTTGGCGAAAACATCACTGACAGAATAAACTGTTTAAACTATTAAAGGGTTACTTTCATTTTCACTTTACGCTACAGTTATGAATTAACTAGAGTTATGAATTAAGTAGAACAAGAAGAACAAGACTGGTAAACGTAGTCTCCTGGTGCTTCATGCTGTTGATACCATGAATGCAGCACTGATGTGAATCACAGCACATTAACTGCAGTGCATTTTAATGTAGCCTACATATTCAACTATAACTACGTCCAACATCAAAACATTTCAGATCTTGCCTAGACAAAAAGAAAGTTTTGATTCTGCGTCATCAGGAGGATGTTTCAGAAGAAACTAACTTGTGACAGTTTGTCACCTAATATTCCCAACATCTATGGCGTCTGATCACGACAGTGCTAGCTATGATGACCAGCTCTTCCACATGTGACAACTCAGACATGCACCACTTTTTGAATTCATAACAATCTGTGAATTTATGGTGGCATACCAAAAATATGGAACAATCATGGCAAATCATCTGGAAAGGCAAACTCAAAACAAAGAATTGTGAACAAATTAAGATATATTTGACCCCTCTAGTTGAAATCTAACTTAAGAACCATAGAATTAAAACAGTGTTATGCCCCAGTCTAGGGGGGCCCTAGGACACAGCATGAATTAGCCCCATCTTCCCAAAGTCCCAAGTAGCCACCACAAAGATTAGTTGAATATAAAGAAAATGATTTATTAACATAAAAGTTTCTTTTGAACATATAGGAAAAAAATATTCAGGTTAGGCTTCAGGGTGGACTAAGGCCAACATAAACATAATCCCTCTGTCTTGAAAATAAACAACTAAGCTCACCAAGGGAAAACAAATAACAATCAACTCACCTCCCTGACTAAATAAACAGGAAAAAAACCAGAGAAACAAAACTGGCAGCCCACCCTTACTACTCAATGAAACAAAGAAACTACACAAAACTGAATTGCTGCAACGGTGTGGCCAGTTGGGAGAAGAGGAAAACGAGAGGGAGCCGGCGGCCATCTTGGCTCTTTATGTACCAGGTGATCGGGGGTTGCAGCCAATCACCAACCAGGGTGCAGAGCCTTTCCCCAATGACGGCGCGGCTGTGGCACACACCTATTTGCATACAAATGAAAAAAACAGGAACACAGGGCACACACACACATATACAACAAACCACCTACAATAATATGACCGCAGTCGTAACAACAGATATAGTTTTTTGGGGGAAACCACACCCAACTGCAGTCATGTGAATTCCTGTAAATGTGTGGCATTAATTGAAAGTGAGTGAGATTTCAGTGAACTGTAAACAGCACAGCCAATCAAGTTTCTGTTTCATGCAGGGCTTGAGTCGTTGGGCAAAGGTTCTCAGAAATTCTCTGCCTGGTGTTTGTGTCAGTGGCACAGTTGTGTCTTAAAGACGTGTTTCCTGTAAGATGAGATATGGTACAAAGTGTACTTTCAAAGTATAAATGATCTTATTTCCTGTGAAAACAAACCAGGAGAAAAAAAAAAAAGTGTCAATACCTACTTTCTTTTTCGCTTGATGCCACACCTGCTGATATGAAGCATTCAAAGTTTTTCTGAAAGTCTGGAACAATTTGTAAATATAAATTACTAACACCATAATAAATTCTGCCTGCAAAAGGGTATTTGTGTTTATCTATTATAAGACCACAGTCAACAAAAAAACAGCTTTTTCTGTTATATCTTGTTTATGTAAACCCGTGTAATTATTTAAGCACATCATACACACTGTATGAGTGTCTTGTGAAGAGAAAGAGCAGCCATTGGAGTGACTGTCTCCATCTGCTTCAGTGTCCCTTTGAGGCAACGACTCTTTGACCATCTGTCCATTTCTTCTAAACTATATCAGTATAGCTCTCCTTTAATACCATCACCATTTAAGCGCTTCAAGTTTTCCCTTACGCTGCAACTTTCATCCTTCAGTTGATGATGAGGAACAAGAGCCTCTCCTCTCTCTGCCTCATCACATCTTCCTTCAGCCTTGACATCAGAATATGCGAAGTCAGCTTTCTGGTCGACTTCATCAGTTTGTCCGCTCACTTTGAAGAGTAAGAGGGGAGCTTATGAACTTAACCTGCTATTAAGTAAAGCACTGATTCAAAACCTTAACATATGTAACTACAGTGTAACAAAAATAAATCTATTAAGGTATCAGTAAATGTGGTACATTTGCAAACTTACCCTTCCTGTACATGAGAAGGTATGCTGTATGGGACCTGGTTTTCAGAGGAAAAACACATAATCAAAAAGTGGGGTACATAAACCCCAGCTGCATCGCTACAGACTGTACAGCTTCACTAAAAATGCCCCAGTTCTGGTTGTTAGCAAAGGGTTCAGTATGCTCGAAACATTGTTGTTTGACCACCTGATCTTTCTCCAAGAATTGTGTGTTTTGTGTGTCTTTGTGAGTAAATGAGTAAAAAGGAGGAGAAGAGCACATACTTTTAGATTTTCTATCCTTGAATTAATCCATGGTTTCGTTCTCTAAAGGTCTAAAGGTCTACAGCTAAGCTAGTGGCTCTGTGAGGCTGTACTTGAGCACAGCAGTTCTTTGAGCTAAATGCTAACATCAGTATTCTAACCTGCTCACAATGACACATGTATGATGTTTACCACATTAACCATCTTAGATTAGAATGTTAACATTTGCTGATTAGCACTTCGCACATGGAGAATATCATTAGTTTTGCAGGTATTTGGTCATAAACCAGAGTATTGGACAAATGAAACATTTTGACCTGAAGATATCGCTAGATGGAAAAAGCCGGTCTCACAAAATCATTACACAAATGAACATCATAGCAATCCATCTTAAATTTGTCGAGATATTTATGTAAGGACCAAAAAGATGGATTGGCTGTCCAACTGAATTATTAACAAAAAGAGAGCTTGAGAGAAAAGATGTACCTTCACACCTTTACACAACTGGTAAATTGCTATGTAAAGTGGGAGTAAACAGGAATTGTTGGACAGTCTGCTCCAGCAAATGATAGAAATCACTGGACGCAAATCCTCCAGTCTAACTTTGGAAAGGTTAGGGGGGGTTTACGATGCTGTGAGTTTATCTGACAAGCAGATCCTCTGAAGCATATTAAGGCCCTAATAAAGTACATATGAAGCTTTCTCAATGACACCATGACCACTAAAGAAATGGCACTCAATAACATAAGGGCAACCATTTACCTCACAGAGGTGTTTCCAGCCCCAAATAGAGGTTGTTTGACCTGTAGAGATGAAAAATAATAGTGTTGTTAAACTTGATTAGTGACATTTGACTGGATATAGAAAAAAAATAAGCCTCCTCACCCTCTTAACAATGGCATCATTGAAGTGATACCACTCCCCAGTTTCAAAAGACTTGATTTCTGCAGTATAATGACCTCCTCTGAGGTTACCAAAGTGGTTGACTAAAGCATAGAGGTCATAGGTGCATTGCTGAAGAAAGGGAAGTAGAACAAATTCAAAATATTTTAGAAATGTGAAATTAAAATAATTTGCTGCTGGAAAATATAAAAACATACCTCCATGTGCAAAGTTTGGGGGACATCCACTTTGCAGTGAAGCTTGATATAACACTTATGATTGTGGTCAAAACTGAATCTCTTCAGCAGGAGGGTCAGAATCTGTGGATTAAGTGTCATCTCACAGCCCTAAACCACATAATGAAAAGATGTTTTGGGGTTAACATACAGTGTAAAAATACTGATTTTATGAGGCGACTTCAGTTTCAGGATGTTCATCCAACGTTGCTTTATATTGGAAGGATATATTGCGAACAGTAATTATGATACTAGACAACATCTGGAAAGATCAGAAAAGTTTATTGTAGCTGAGATTTGGTAAGGAAAGAGTTGCTGCAAGTGCATTTAATTATTGCTTCTAATACCTTAATACCACTTGTGTACCTTTATGCCCATTTCCTACACAATAATGCCAGTACTTTATGAATATATATGAGAACTATGATTTAATATTATTTTTATGTAGCTAATTTTTAATTCTATTTAGTTTTTATTTAATCACTTACTGTAAGTAAATAGAATTACTGTTACTGTTTACAGTTAGGCCCGGTGGTAAATAAGATATGCTTATTAATAATGTTTTAGGTGTGCTTTTGTCACTTAGTAGAAAACATAAAACAGTATGAACAGGAAGTAGCAACAAAGTTACTCCTTGTCACTAAAGACGTCAAAAGATCTAATTTATTACTCACAATGTCTGCATCTTGCTTTTTATTGCAGCAGTCACAATAAATCTTGTTGTCACCGCAGATTCTTTTTCCTTTAAAGTATGCCCTCAACTCGGTCACCTGTAAGCAGAGTATCTTATTTAATAATTAAAGTTCTTCTTTTCTCCCTTGAAGAAAAACTACATTAAAAAAAGTACAGTACCACACTGTACGTTTGACGATCCAAATAGTTCACAGTAAGTGGCAAAATCCAAAAACAGCTCCTGGAGTTGTTCCTCTTCTCACACGCGACACATGTGGTTTTATGATTCAGCTCTCCCTTGAAAATCTACATACAAAAGTACAGCAGAGGCTCAGTTAGTGCTGTATCAAATACATAATTGTTACTTTACAGATTAAGATTCTATGTACAATAGTGTTTAAAATTTGAGCTTAAACAATTAGTCAATTAATGATTTACTATTAAAGTCCATAATCAGAAACTTATCAGTGACTGTTTTGATAACTAATTAATCATTAAAGTCATTTTTCAAGTAAAAGTGACAAACAGTTTCACAGTTTTAGCTTTTCAATTAAGGGATTGGTCAAGAACATGCCAAAAACAATTATTAGTTGCAGCACGAAATCAAATTTCTCCACTACAACCAAATACAAGACTAGTATGCTGCTTAAATATTAACGCACAAGTAATAATAATCTAATTATATTATATAGAAGTATATGTAATATGTCATAAAAAATACTATAGATACTCACTGGGGTAATTTCTTTGAGTTTTTCTACTTTCAAGTCTTTAGCAGTTGAGCTAACCCCAGCACATGCATTGATGTTCTTATACGTCAGTGTTGATTAATGCACACTGTCCCCTATAAATAAATAAATAAATACTGTAAATAAATGTGCTTCTACCTTGGATGCCTCTATGCTGCTTAAATGCAGGATCTTCTCAAAATACTCAGCAGCATCACATTGCCTGTGTACTGAAAGTAGGGTTAAGTTAGATTTTTCTGTCAGATAACATCATTCATATCAACTATATATTGCCTCATAGAGTCAGTACCAGGTTCAAGAGTCTGTAGGATTTTAACACATAAGCACCCACAGCTGCAGTTAAATGTCTCAAATCCAAACTTACCATCTGTGATCCCAAGATTTGTTGTAAAGCTATATGTTCTAGCCAAACGTCTCTCTAACTCATCAAACAGTTTTCCCAGGCGTGAGTCAATGGTTGTTGAATCTTCACTGCAGCATCTGTGGCACAGTGAGAAGTACAAGCAACTTTATTAACCAATGAAAAAAGTCACATTATTTAACATGGTTTAGAACAACAGTCTGTGCACTGGAGTGATTTCATATCCTATCATGCAGTCCTTTCTGACAAATGCGTTTTGAAGGAATAGATCGACATTTTGGTAAAAAAAAAAACCACTAATTCAATTTCTTTGTGAGAGTCTTTGGCGGTTAGACCCCATTGTGATGTCATCATGTGTGATAGGCAGGTGAGGCTGTGTGGAATATTGGAAACTATATAACTTTAATAATAACTATAATACAGGAAGAATGACAGATGAGCGAGATATATCGATCATTATCTTACTGCAGTAGAGGACTTCCAGTGAAATAGTTAACAAAGAGGTTACATAGAGTAATACATGCTGAAAGGAGTATGTAATGTTTACATAAATTATAAGATAATTCATGAAAGAGGTCGCGTTAGCATTAAGCGAAGATGACGTTGCTATAGGCCTGAACTAAATTATGTGAGGTGGTAATTCTAGAAAAATGTGAAAATTAAAGATGTGGTAGAATGCCAGACAAGTTCAAAATGTGCAACATGAAAGAATTACAAATTCTGTTAGGGTACATATGTGATACCAAACATGGCTGCTCCTGCATTGGGTTGGGAATCAATATTAAGTGCCTGAAATATCATTTTAAAGAGCGCAGACCAGTAAGTTCCCAGAGCAGGACATGACCAAAACATATGGGTTAAGTTGGCAGAGGCATTTCAACACCTGTCACAACTTGATTCTTCATAATGATATATTTTAGCTAGTCTTACTTTGGATGAATGAGCTCAGTATAGAACTTTGAATAGTATTATGTTTAGTTTTGCACAAGAAATACTTTCCTTCACTCTCTGCAGAGCACAGTTCCAGATGTTCTCTCCCATGTCATCTCATAACTTGACCACCCAGTCTGCCCTAATCTTTATGAGGGTTATATTTTTAAGAGGAGCAATGCAATTATTTATTCTTGAAATAAATCTCTAGCAGAAGCAGCCATTTTAAATCTATATCTCGTTTGTTTCATCTGTCACCATTTTACAGAGGGTTATGTGCCAGACAGTTTCTTGTCTGAAACCAGTAACTTCCTGTAGTCTTCACTGGTTGCCTGGCAACCAATCCCCACAGACAAACTGTGCAAAATCCCCAGCAACACCAGAATACAGTGGCGTGCAGTGACTTTCATAGATAGGCAAGCAGACAACTGCCACCCTGTTGTTCTGAGATCAGATGTAAGGAGATTTCGCTTCCACTTCAAGATCATTCTAATTGATGTCTATTTTTAGCTTTAACTTGGCGAGCACTGCTTGCCTTGCTTGCCCTGATGGCACACCACTGCCACGATATGACTTTTTTTACAATTAGATTTTTGTTTATTAATGACCTTTAATGGTCTTGGTAGGTGGATTTTGTTACCTCAGTACAGAGCCAGGCTAATTGTTTCTCCGTGTCCAGTCATTATAACTAGCTTGTGGCTATTATTTCATATTTAGTACATAGACATCATTATCAATCTTCTCAACTTTCCCCCAAATGTAAAACTATTCCGTTAATATACTGAAAAGAGCTAACGAAACAGTTGTTCTGATTTTCATTTGGTCTGACCTGTCTAAAAATATAAAGACAAGCTGGAGTAACAAACCGTTTTATTGCCGCCCGGAAGTCCTCAGTCATAAAAAGCACCTGAAGCACGCTGTTCAAATAGCATGTTAGACCTGGACTATTCAGGCCATGGTAATCTAAACACAAAACAGTGAAAGTGAAGTGTAAGAATTACTGGTACATTATGATAAATCTTAGAAAATCTTTAAGCCACATGCTTATGGCAAGCATCATCATTTTTGTCACTTACCTGAGATGGTTGTCTAGTTTCTCTCTGAACATTTGTACACGGGCAGGATACATAGTGATGTCCTTTGAATGAGAGTGTTGACATTTTTAGTTTACTGAATTTATATGATTTAACCTGTCAAAACACATTAGATACAGCAGAAGTTAAGTTACAAACAAACATTTACAAAAGTTTTTTTATTAGCAACTGAATTGCCTGCAGAAGGACAAATATCAAGTCAATTGCATATGGAATATCTGAAGAGACCTAATTTTACACTAAAAAAGACATACACATATCCAAATTACCATTATTATATGTTTGTATCTAGAATTTAACAGCAAAAATGAGTCCTGGCTGTATGGTACATCACAGATGTAAAGTGAAGTGAAGTGGAATAGGATAGTTCGGGTTATTTGACATGTGGTTGCATGAGGTAGTCATGCACAGTCAGTGTGTTCCCTGCACTAGACTGAGATCAGCGCGCTGCCAGTTAGGAGAGATGGCCAGGAGTACTGGCACACTGGTGGACCTTTAAAACAAAAAAAAACAATCCAATATCCGTTGAAATGTACGCTTCATGTGGTGCATGACTGCATGACTAGCTCATACAACCCCACGTGAAATAACCCGAGCTATACGTTTAATGTACATGACAATACTAATGATACTTGTAATCTAGTTTTGATTCTCCGTTCACTGCATCAGTTTACATGTAGAATATACTTTAAAACCAATGGTGGAAAGTAACTAAGTACATTTACGTCCCTACTGTACTTAAAGTTTTACAGTTTTTACAGATACTTGTACTTTACTTGTATTTTGTATTTTATATTATGCTATTCTATAATTCTAGTCCACTTCATTACAGAGGGAAATATTGTACTCCACTACATTTATTTGACAACTATAGGCAATGGTTACTTTTCAGATTATGGTTTTTCATGGGTTTAAGAAAACATCTGGTCTCTGTATAAAATATTATGTACTTTTTTTTTCAAATTCAAACGATATAAAATAGTTAAAATATTCAGCACAGCCACCAGATATAACAATAAAACATTCTTACACGTTAATACATGAGTAATATTAATCCAATAATATAACACTATGGCAAGTTCCATCCTGCTGCATAACAAGTATTAATCAAAGTTTGTACTTCTACTCCTGAAAATATATGATATATTATTGAAATTATAGATTCAGGACGTTTACTTGTAATAGGAATTTTTATACTGCTGTTTACTACTTTCACTGAGGTACAACATCTCCAACATTTCACCACTGCTTGAAACATGTAAAATATAGTAATTGGCTGTGAAAGCTCTCTACAAAAATCACAACGGTGTTCGATTTCCATTTAAAATGGCAACAATAGGATTAAGCTCAAATCATTTTGAGTCTAAACAAACACAGCAACTGCCGATTTGACAAACATTTGACAGGGACCAGTGAACTCAGTTGTTGTGTTTGGAAACTCACACGCCTCAAAACCACAAGCCATAAGCTACAAGAGCACGATACTAAACCCGCAGTAAAGTGCCACGTGTAGGCTACACTATAACCCTTACGGTCCGATAAGCACATGAGGTTTTGTTGTGTATTAACATGGGAGGGTAAAACACAGAAATACTCACTTTGCAGCCTGTCCCGATGATCCGGCGTGTAACTGTGAACTTTCAATTTCTATACCAGCGGCAGTTTGAAGGAGGAAGATAGAGCGACACAGAGAGAGAGAGAGAGAGAGAGAGAGAGAGAGAGAGAGAGAGAGAGAGAGAGAGAGAGAGAGAGAGAGAGAGATGTCGTATAATTTGAAAATATATCGTTATAACAATAAACTTTAATAAATAAATAAACAGTATTGTTATATGAATGCCCAATTATTATCAATATCATTATTATTCGTGGTGAAAATTAAAGTATTTTGTCAGCCCCTCCCTGTTGAAGTGAAGCGGGTACAAGATACCAGATTGTGATTTAAGAGCCAGAGGACTATCAAAACAACCTTTAAAACACTAAAGAGCAGATGCAGAACATGACTGCTGCAGTTGAAGGATACAACAGTGGAGAGGCAGAAAGAATTCACTCAAATAGTATCTTTGTACATTAACTTTAATTCAACCAGAAAGACAAGGCCTTATTAGGACAAAATTGCCTTCTCAGCACAAAGAGGCAGTAAAGTAGTAGCTGAAAACACATAACAAAAAGGTGGTGGAATCACAATGCACTTACATTAAAGAAGCAATACACAATCAGACAATTAACAGAATGCAGTGGTGGATATGAAAGGATATATACCTAATTTCAAATGTATGAATTCATATATGCTTCATAATCATATGTTCCAATTCTCAGCCTTATAATTCAGGCAGGTTTCAGGTATGACCATCACATCTGGCTCAATTTCTAACTAACAATACAAATGCATTCTGTTTGTTTCTATGAAGAAATAAGATTCAGATCTTTAAAATCAGAGAATAATGTAAAGTACACCACTGGTGCATTACTTCAAAAAGAATGCATCAAAAGAAACTGAAGCACTTACATAGTGCTGTTTACTTTATTACTTCTTCCACACAGGTATAGAGGTCTGTCTGGGGGCAACACCACTGGAGCATGGTATGAAATGCCTACTTGTCTTCAAACACTCTACTGACAGCTTCAGGCACACAAAACAAAACTCCTTCCTACATTGGGTGCAAACAACATTTTTACATTTTGTTCTGTCATGCTCCACCAGTGAGCCACAGGTGGGACAGGCTCGGATGGAGGGACAGCCACTGACCCCTGTCACAGACTCAAAGATGATATCTGGACAGTTTTTCAGTGTTTTCAGTGGTTCGTTGCAGCAGCCGTCATTTTCACAGCGGTCTGAGCGTGGAGCCGGACCCTTCCACTCCTTCAAACACTGCCAGCAGAACTCATAGGCCCGTCTTCTGTTTTTTGTGCACACGGCGCAGCGGACGCGCAGATTAGAGGTTTCCTTTCTCACCACAGAAGATCTGCATCCAGGACACTGTGATGTGGAAGGAGGTGAAAGACAAGAGATTTTTTTATTTCACCATTTTATTAGCAAGCAGAACAAGTTTAGTTCTCCTAAACAGCTAGTAAATGTCATAGATTCAATGAGACACTTACTGATTTGGCATCAAAGTAATCCTTAATAGCATTGGAAGCCAAGGCTTTTTCAAAGTACTCCATTTCTTCAGGTGTCAGAAGAGCCATTTTACGAACCTCTGAGTAAGGCCACTCAACATCACAACCACTTTGGCCACATGTGAATCTGCTTTTACCCTTTATTAAAATATGGAAAAGTAAATTATTCATTAGTAGCCTAGTAGTTGGAAACGAGCCACCAAACACTATAGGCTACACATTTTTAAGACTTTACAGTGACAGCCACTCTCTAGGACTGCAATCAGCCAACATCACAAATCATCCATCTCAAACATAGAATTATAAAATGAAGGTCATACCATTCATTAGGAACAGCCTACCTCATCCAGTAACCTGCGGCACCAGTTGGTCAGAGACATTGGAGTGACAGCGTGACCACAGGACATCAGAGCTCTGCGAGACTTGAAACCTTCACACAGAACTGAGGAAAAACACGAAGAAATTGTCGCACAAAAACAAAAACCATGTTATACACTGTAAAAGGTCATACCTATGCTGACTTGAATTACATTAGTGTAGTTTACTTATTTCTCACTATCCTGTTGATTCAACTCGTGTAATGTGGGTAATGTACTGTTTTTGCCTGAAGAAGGTATAAAACTAAGGTCACGTAAGTAAACTGGACTTGTAACTTTGTGTTCCTGGAGTTTTTATTCGGGATAAGTGGATGGAGTTTCCCAGCATGCTCTTGGGTAATGTGTTTGCAGGCATAAATTGAGTGGATTGTGTTCTGGATGTTAACTGTGCATGGTGATTGGTATTACTGTTCTTGACAATTACTCTACTTTCTAGTAGCTTCCCTGGAGGCGCACCTGCTTTTAATGTAATAAACAGCTACAGTTTATAATAAAATTACTTTATTGCAATCAACTTGTTTCATTGAATACTTCCATTTGTTACTTCATACATTGATCCTTGCTTAAAATGCTCAAAATTGTATCTTCTTATATATAAAAATAAGTAAACCTGTCAATCTTTGATGTGCTCACTTGATTTATCCAAGGTGAGTTTTTTAGTTTCCTAAACTATACTGAGTAAACACAACTTTCCATACAAGTCAGACTAACTTGTTTTACTTAAGTTGCTACCACTTAACAGCACGTTAACTTTAGTTGTCATTTTAAGCTGCACAATTACATTTTAAGTAAACTTAGCATGTATATGAAGTCACCATAATTTAAAACTAATAGTTATATTTGCTTAATTTCTTCAAGGCAATCGGTTTCCTAGATTTTTTAGTAAGATTAATTCGTCACATGTTACAGTGAATGAAAAATACACAATATAATCCACATACGGACGGAAAAATCTAAAACTGGGGTTACTTACTGTCAAGTTCATCATCTCTGTCCACAAATCTAAGTGTCGAGTCTCGAGGGTCATAACACTTCTCCTGCTTAGCTGACATATTTGAGACAATCTAATGTCGCTGTCTTGAGCTCTCCTGCGAAATCAGCAGTGGCAGGCGAGTCAAATCTAAACGTGTCAAACGCTTTTGGTTTCATTTACGAATAGGTTTCACATAGGTCATGTGATTTTTAGTCAACTGTCAGGTAACGTTTTCTGGTCATTTCAGTGCCCTTGGATAAATTAGGAGTCAGTATTTCCTTTTCATTATAATGTTTTATAACAGTAGGGTCAGGGTCGGTTTTATAATAGTCTACTTTCCTGTTTCAAATGTAACTTTATTCTACTTTTGATCTGTCGTGCCATCAGCATCATCTGTCATCGTCCCCGTTATGTATTAAACGGGTTTTAAACATACTCAGGAGATGATCAACAACATAAAATGATTATTCCTATCTCTCACTCCAACATTATCAGGTTACTGTTTAGCTGTGTCTTTAATGCCCACATTACCGACAGTCTGTTTTTTGGGTTTTTTTGTAATGAGCATTAATATGAGACAGCTGTCCTGATCACCTCCTATAATGCAACAATTATTTAATTCTATAGGCTATGTTTTTTTTTTTTTTTAATAATACAAGTTATCGAAGTCACTCAAACTGCACAAACAACCAAAAATGCTGATGAATTTCACTGTTTATGGCACATTTCCGGTTTGATGTGTCGCAAACTCTCTAAGTCTAACAGTGGGAAACAAAAATGAAATATCCTGACACCCTCCATAATGTTAGTGACATAGTATAGGCCAACGGTAATATAAGGCTCTCCTATTTAGTTTCTGATTAGAGGCTATAATTTGCTGTAATAGTTTCTAAGTATCATTTATTTCGGATTTGGAATTACCTGCGGTTTCTAATCGCATTATAATTTAAGAGGGCTACTCTAGTTAGTGTATGACTGTTGTTTACTGTCCAATAACAAATGTGTTCTTGTTCTATCTAATTTGAAACTGAGTAGGCTACGGCTTGTTACGTCTTATCAATGCACCGTAAAATAAAGTGCTAACCCTCCCCCTTAAATGTGAGATCAGGGTGATGAGCATTGTTGAATGGCCTCTTAGATTTTTTTTTTCTTTTAAACGAAAACGAAAGAGACAGCCTCTCATTCAAAAGAGACAGCACCTTCACTTTCAACTTGTCTGAACACCGAAGACATTGAAACGGGAAAGATCGCAGTGTCTCCTCACACACATACAAAGCAAATAAAATGGTCCGCCAGGTGATCATGCAGGGGCTTTCAGGGGAAACAAAGACGATCGACCTCTGCGACACCGACGAGCAGATGCAGAGAATGACCGTGAAGCAGCTGAGGGGGAAAATAGCGGAGAAGATCCCAGGTAAAATAAAAAAGATCAAATGAACAGCTAGAGTGCATGTGCGAGTATTAATAATAGCAAATAATTTCATAGGTTTTGAAATATATATTAGACATAGCCTAAGTGGGTGCATATGATCTACACTTTTATCTACTTTGTCTATCACCAATATTTTCCACGAATAGAAAATCTTTTTTTTTCCTTGAAACGTATAAAGTGGCTTTGAATTGTTTCTTAACTCACTACTACCAGCAATTGTCACTCTTTTCTTTAGCTGCAATCAAGCTGTGCAACTTAAAAACCTGAGTAACTGAGGAACAACAATAGGTCTTAATGTAGATCCGCTGTCCTGATTTCATGTCCAATTTACAATTGTGTGTGTGTATGTGTGTGTGTGTGTGTGTGTGTGTGTGTGTATGTGTGTGTGTGTGTGTGTGTATGTGTGTGTGTGTGTGTGTGTGTGTGTGTGTGTCTGTGTGTGCGTGTGAGAGCAGGGCAAGGTGCGGATGATCTGCGGATGATCTTCACAAACAAAAGGCTGGATGATGACTCTGCCCTGCTGTCTAGTCATGGAATCGTGCACAGATCTGTTATCCAGCTGGTGATACTTGTTCCTGGAGGACTGGCATCTTAACACTGAGGGACCATAATCATCATTTCATGCTTCTTCTGCTTTATGTCATATATCATGATGCCTTTACAGCCTTTTATTGTAATTTTCATGTCCTGTGAGATGTTTGAAAAATAAATTGTCTGAAAAAAATCAACTTCTCGCTGTCTCTTCATCTGCATTAAGTACAGAGGGCCCCGAATAAACCACATCCCAAGTATCATGAGGATCAAAATAATACCATCTATCCAATCATTAATTCAAATGTTTCTTCCTCATATTGTAGACTGTTAAACAATTTGCTTCAACATCAGAATTTTTTTTTTTTTTTTTTTTCAAATAATGGGTTATCTGGTTTCAAATCTAATTCATTACATTTGAAACTTCTTGTTTGCCTGCAGTTAGTGACTTAGCATAGTGTTTCCTAATCTGAAACGTCCTGGATGCTTGACATGAGCTCTTGTAGCTGTATTCAGACCCAGGAGGTGAACTAACTGTCTGATGAGTAATTTACAAGGGGGCTGGTAGCAGACAGACAGAGGTGCAGGTTGTGAACAAGCAAAGCAGGCAACTGCTTGGGGCCCCATGCTGTTAGAGGGCCCCCAGGGGCTGACAAAGTTTACTCCACAGCAGTGCCTGAAAAAGTGGTTCCCTCTTCGCAACGGCATCTCACTAGGAAACCTCCCTACAGGGGCAACATGTCATTCCCTGCCTGCACATAGGCCAACATACAAGATTTATTTTTTATAATCTAACGATAATTGAATTAAACTAAACTGACATACTACCCATACAAATAGCATTTTTTTTCAAGAAGCGCCTCGATGTGCATCTAAATCTAACACTCTTATGTTTATTTAAAAAAAATCACAGCTTGTTCTTTGTCTGGTTGGTGATTAGTTGACTTAAAATGCTGCTGCGCTGTCTCACCCACTGAACAGTGTCGGTCCACAGCTGCATCAGGGCTTATTCACTGAGGAGAGGAGATAAGGTCTGTACAAAAAGTCATTAGATTTGTCGGCAGCTGCTTTTATGAAAAAAAAAGTAGCTAAAGGGTTTTAAAAGTTGTCAAATCTGGCGAGAAAAAAAGTTGCCAACAGCCAGAGTAGGAAACCTCCCTGAAGGGGTTGATGTAAACACTGGCCTTATAGTTTGGGTTATTTACAATGATGGGAGGGTCCCCCTGGCAGTTGCTTGCCAACGCTCCAACGAACTCTAGACTCACTTTGCATCATTCGGACGGGTGTGGCTTCAAGTGAAACAGAAAGGAGGCCTACCACTACATTTATATGATATGGCAGATTCCCAAGAACAGCAAACTCAAAAGGTGACTAAAGATGGACCAACTTTGTTTCCTCTGGCCTGTATTGGCCTTCAATTTTAAACCACAGATAACGTGAACAAATCCTTTGCATATGACAGTTTATGTAGTGGAGTGATATTGTAATAAACCTTATTAAGATGTAGAATTGTAGAGCGCACGCAAACATTATTTCTACTGTGTACACACAAATGAAGGTGGAAGACACCCAGGAATAACAGTCTGAGCCTCATCCTCAAATAAGGTATCCATGTGCATACTGCCAGTTGACCTGCCACTACCTGACAAACTGTGAAAACCTAAAGGCCTCAAAGAAAGATCAAGTGGTAAAATGGCTGAAGGAACAAAATAGATGTTGGAGATGTGTTAGGACTCACAAAGCAGCAGTTTGTACTCAAAAAAAACCTTGCCCAAAATGTAATGGCCAGCACCTAGGCATTTTACATGATGTAAATAGAACTCAAACAACATTTAGGGTGTTGTATATGAACCCACAAAGTATGTCACCCAAAGTACTACTTAAAGTAGTTAAAGTAAGACTCTCTAACAAAACCAAGACATTTGATACCTATGCCATCTTAGATGATGGATCTGAGTGAACAATGTTGCTACCAGGTGCTGCCAAGTATCTTGGTTTAGAGGGAGAACCAGAAAAACTTGACCTGCACACAGTGAGACAACAAACAGAAACCCTAGAGGGACAAACTGTAAATGTTAAAATATGTGCTGCCTCATTCCCTGAGAGGAAATTCTCTATTGACGGTACCTTTACCTCTGACAGTATCATGTTCACCTATCTGCACATTTAGGGTTCTTACATTAAATCCTTGATTAGTCTTAATATCAGCATTTATGAGCTTAAATAATTACACGGGTTTACATAAACAAGATACAACAGAAAAAGCTGTTTTTTTGTTGACTGTGGTCTTATAATAGATAAACACAAAGACCCTTTTGCAGGGAGAATTTATGATGGTGTTAGTAATTTATATTTACAAATTGTTCCTGACTTTCAGAAAAACTTTGAATGCTTCATATCAGCAGGTGTGGCATCAAGCGAAAAAGAAAGTAGATATTGACACTGTTTTTCCTCCTGGTTTGTTCTCACAGGAAATCAGATAATTTATATTTTGAAAGTACACTTTGTACCATATCTCATCTTACAGGAAACACGTCTTTAAGACACAACTGTGCCACTGACACAAACAACAGGCAGAGAATTTCTGAGAACCTTTGCCCAACGACTCATCGACCTGCATGAAACAGAAACTTGATTGGCTGTGCTGTTTACAGTTCACTGAAATCTCACTCACTTTCAATTAATGCCAGACATTTACAGGAATTCACATGACTGCAGTTGGGTGTGGTTTCCCCCAAAAATTTGTATCTGAAGACAAATAAAAAATAAAAATAAATGTTTTCAGCTTACATTTTTCCAGGTGTAGTGAAATCAAGTTTTCTATCCCCTATCTGCACATTTAGGGTTCTGACATTAAATTCTTGATAACGCTTAATATTAACATTTATGAGCTTCATAGAATTCATGCAGAGACTGATTTCTCTGCCTGAGATCAAAAAGACGCACATAAGCTGTGAAAAACAGAATTATGTCAGAGTTTGAAAAAACTTGAAAGGTGACTTTTTCTCCTGGAGACAAAATTGAGACAGGAGAAATAAGCTAATGTCCAAGGGCGTAGGTTTGCATATGGAAAATGGGGACATGTCCTTACCAATATTTTGGGAGGACAGAATTGTCCCTATCAATATTTGAGTGAACTCACTGTTTGGAATGAACTCATATTAAATAATTCTGATGTGTCAACATGTTTCGTACTTTGTAGATATCATGCCACCAAAATACAGAGCAGGAGATTTTCACCATCCACAGCAGCAGGTAGCAAACTACCTAGCAAAGCCACTGATTTAAAATGAAAACCTGCTAGCTACCTACTGTCAACAGCCTTACATTATTAGATTAATACTAATGAATATAAAAATGTTGATGTTGGATGCAAAATGATATATTGTTTCTTTCAGCTGAACCTCCCTTTACCTCAAACTCATTCTGTTCCTCCTTTTGGGGGGGGACATCACGCCTTGGTGCGTGTAAGAGGGTGTCAGCCAGGTACAGTTGTTTCCTTTTTCTGTATATGAGAGTCAAATTGAATGCTTGCAGTCTTAACATCATGCATTGCAAGCGTGGATTGTGATCAAAGGCTGGTGGTCAGTTTAATCACAATTGGCTTGCCATGGATGTAGTCATAAAACTTGTAACATGCGAAAACCAGTGCTAGTAACCCCTTCTCTATCTGTGCGTGTCTTGTCTGTTTGGGTCAGTGTGCGTGACACATATGCGACAGGTTTGCCATTGTGCATGTGCAACCCAGTGCCTTGCATGGCAAGGCCATACATTAGGCCTAGACGCTCACACAGGAACTCACCAAACAACATTTATAGCCAAAGAAAAAATTTAAGTGAATTCTTACTAGCATGGGAGCCACAGTGAAAGAGACACCACCAACTACCAAGCGAAGCCTTACCAAGGCAGCGGGTCCACTTGTGTGGCTCGTGCCAGTAAGTCTCGCCACTAGAAGCTCTTTCTGTGAGGTCCTTGTGCCAAAGCCATTTCAACGCTGTGGGTTCTGGGTTGGACCCTCTGCATGTAAGTGCCCACGACCCTCCAGTCAGCAATTACTCAGCTGTAGACCTGGCCGCTAACACATTTTTTGCACTCTTAGCTACTGGCCTGACTTTCCAAGGGTTCAGGAACTTTGGGTGTGTGGTCTGCAGTGCTGAACATTTCTGACTGGTCGAGTGAGTCATCAAAGTGCTGTGAATAATGTAATGTCAAGTAATAATTTTGCATAATCTTTAGGCCGCGGTGGACACGCAGACTTGCGCGGTGGGTCACAGGAACCTTTAAGTTCCTGAAGAACTCGTCGAAAGGCCTTTTATCTCGGTTAAAAACCAAAGGTGACTGCGCAGTCGCTGTAAGAGCCCCCAAAGTTTGGAATCAAAGTCAGGCGTGCTAATTCGTTGCACCTGTTCAAATCACGTCTCAAAACACACTTGTATAAAGAAGGCCCCTATGAGGGTTTCTATGAGGACCACGGTGCTGGGGTGCTGCTGCTTTACATAAGAGCCGATGACGACTAGTGACTTGCAAATCAAGGGTTTTACTGTATGGGCTGTTTTTGTTGCAAAATACATGTAGTGTTCTAATGTTCAATTGTTGTACAAAATACAAACATAGTTTGTCTCTAAACCCATGTATTTGCTTGAACATGCAGATCAGTTTGATTTTGAATCACATTAAACCGAATGATTCATCAATAATTCTTCTATACGTCAACAAAAGGCTACAAATGTTTCATACACACCCTCAAATTGGCAGTTTTTAACCATCAACATAATTATGTTACCTGCTGCTGCAAAAGCTGAATCCATGTTCTCCCACAATATTTTTCAATTCAATTTGCTGAATTTCAATAGAGAAGACGCTTTTAAATACCTACGGATTTATTTTATAACAACTGTGTATCAATACATTCGTGTAACAGAACACATCTATCAGATAGTTCTGTGGATCTATCCCTCTTCATGTGATATTTTATATTATTTAGTTTCCGTGTTAGTCATGAACCGTCTGTTCATTACAAAAAGTAAAGACAAACAAATAATGAATATTTCCGATGCACTCTGAATGCAACATTACAGGCAGTGAAAGTGAAAGTATTCGGACAGTTATATTTAACAGGAGACGGAGAACTCGTTGACACGAAGATCCTTTCTGCAAATTCTTGCAACTGACAGCATTTACAGAGAATAAGTGGACTGTCGTAGTCATGAAACGGAGTCATGACTATAATGATAAACAAACAGGTAAGATGCGCCCTTGTAGATTAATCTATATCCATAATAATGTTGTTATAAAGACAATTTAACGTTATTAAACTCTCCTCCCAGCAGCTGATATCAAGTACCATGGGTTGATGAACCAAGGAGCAACGTGTTACTTGAACAGTGTGCTGCAGGTGCTGTTCATGACCAAAGGCTTCAGAGAGGCTGTGGAAAGGTTTGTTACAAAGTCCAACTCCTTGTCATATAATGTCTTTATTTTAAATTAGGGCAACAGTGCACGTTTGTATCACTCATGGAGCCTCTGTCTGAATTCTGTTCAGGTACACCAGTGGAAACCCTGACACTAAGCGTGTTGATTATCAGCTCAAAGGCTTGTTTGATGACTTAAAGAAAAGAACAGCATACACCTATAACATCACACAGAAGCTGGGCATCCACAGAGGTACAGTAGTTGGAACATAGAACAACATGTAGCCTTTGAATAGACTGTGTGTTAAAGGACCAGAGCTACTGTTGAGCAATTTTGCTCAGAGAAGTATCTGAAAATAACTTCTTGTGATTCAGATCTGTGTCCTGGTTCTACGAGTGTCAACATACAGTCATGTCAGACCCACAGATAGAGTGTGCCTGAGAAACTCTCAAAATCCAGTGTCAATGTTTTCATTTGTTATTTTACCTATTAATGGATCTGTTGAAAATAAATGTGGTTCTGTTACCCTTTACTTTGTTGAAGAAAGACACATTGATTTCTGCCCCTCCCACAGTGTATGAACAGCGCGATGCTGCCGAGTTCTTTGATAATACTTTAACTCTGACCAGTCCTGAGGCTTCACAGGTAAAGACATCATCAATATCCAGGGGAATATGTAAGTTAAATGTAAAATAACGCTTTGTTACCAGTCTTTGTGGTTCAATGTTTTCAGATCTTCTGTGGAAAGTTGACACATGAGACCAGATGTTCTGAATGTGGTACCATCACTGACACAAATGGGCCATCTTGGCATCTTCCTCTTGCACTGGGGGATTCCCGCAGATATAGTGTGGTAAGGATCTGACAACCTGTAAACTTCACAGCACCTTTCTTTTGTTAGGAGACTGTTACTAGACTAAATATGACATTTGCAGATTCAGCTTTCAGGTTTATCAGACTTAGGTCAGAAATCTCATCAGCTGATTGAAAAATGTGTCAACAGCAACAAAAACTAGAAAACACTGTATGTATTGGTTGACACCTACTGTGTGTGTTAGCTAGTACAGCTAGTTAAATGTTTCATGGATAATACATAATGGTTAGCCACAATATATTTCATCACATAATACATTTGAGTACATGCCACTGAGCTAATTTCAGAGGCAATTTTCAGGTTCATGGCATTCAGGAGTTTTTCAAAGAATCACACATCAGTGGGGAAAATCAGCTGTTCTGTGACCACTGTGATGCCAAAGCTGATGCTACTGTTGTGAGTAATCATGTTTATGATTTGTGCACATTAAGCATTACAAGTTTATGATGTAAGAGAATTATAACAACATGATAACATGTGTTGGGGACCCATGTGTTTCATGCAGAAATGTGTCATAAAGCATCATCCAGAGGTTTTGATGCTGCTGCTGAAGAGGTTTGAGTTTAACTACCGTTACATGACGTATGTCAAGAACAACTGTGATGTGGATGTTCCCAGAACGCTACAGATCCCAGAGGTATATATACTTTATATTTTACTATTTTATCATAACACATTTCTTTTTCATTCCTGACAATAATTTCTGTCACTTTTCCCTTGGTGATCAGAATCAGACGTATGAACTCTACGCAGTTGTGGATCACTTTGGTGATCTGAGAGGTGGACATTACACTGCAACAGTTAAGTCAGAGGACGATGACAGATGGTATAACTTCAATGATTCCAGAGTCTCATTGGTAAGATTGATCACTTCAACTCCAACATTACTGTAGTTATTTATTTATCTGATTATTTATTCATCATCTAATGTTTGGTTATTGTTTCATAAACAGCTTCATCACCGGCAATTGCAGGTGGATAACAGTGAGAAGTAAGTTTTGGTTTTTTTAACTTATTATTTATTCCACACAGTTGAAAAACAGATGTACATAAAATCATATTATCATATTCATTTCAGTTACAGCCCATTCAAATAATCCACATACACACAATAACGCCTGTATAAGTCTTGACATTTTACATACATATAAAGACTATTTGTTTAATACTCCAACTTCTTCCTGTGTAGTCTAATACGTGTGCACTCTACAACTCAGAAACAGTGTTTGCTACTGAGAATAAATATGCATATACAAAGAAAAATAATAAAAGTATATTAATAAATAAATAAAAATAATTTCAAAAGAGATAAATGATTAAAATAAATAAATTAAATAAATTAAAATTAACAGAGGTGCTTAGATTCCTGTTATCCTTTGTATTATTGGTTCCCATCTCTTCTCAAATGTTTCTAGTTTCAGTTGTAGTCTGGCTGTAGTTTTTTCCATAATGGTCACCTTCCTTACTCTGTCTCTCCATTGTTTTATATTGGGGGGTTTTATTAGAGGTTGTGATAGTTTTCTTTGCTATTAGGAGCAAGACTCTCAGCAAGTAGCTGCATTCACTGTCCATCAGATCTTTAGGCATTATACCAATATAAGGATGGATCAAGATGTAGGTCGCTGTGTTTTTGAAGGTAGTGTCTCAGCTGTAAATATTTATAAAAGTCCTTATTTGGTAAATCAAATTAATGTTTGAGCTGTTCGAATGATTTCAAAATCTGCCCCTTAAAAATTTTGTGCTTTGAATATCAACCCATTATTTGTCCATTTCTCAAATCCTGAGTCTAAAGTACATGGTACGAAATCTGGGTTTTTTGCAATTTTCCGAGAAGTAAGTTTTAGTCCATCTTTTCATCTCCACTATATTCCATATCCTTTATCTCCACTCCACTATATTTTACTGAATATGAAAATGACCGTTGTTTCTTTTCACATCTCTCAACTAGATCCCGGAGTGTTTATCTTCTTTTTTACAGGAAAAAGAAAAGTAAGAGGCATTCACAGACAATTTAACTCACATGTAGTGTGAATGATTGCATCAAATTGTTTGGTACTTTCCTTGAATTAATTTAATCCTACTTTCTAGCCCACACTGCAGATACTTGTACTCAAGACATAAAGGAGGTACCCACCAGTGGAGGTTTGGTCCCTGCTGCCGCTGACAACCATGACCAGAGTCACGATGCTGGAAAGATAAGAGAGGGAGAGGAGAGTGGTGAGACAGTAGAAGTGGGTAATGACACTGCAGAGGATGTTTCCAATGACAGAAATGGAGAAACAGGAATTAGAGACACGGACAGTGTTGTGTCTGGAGGAGTGGAGCTATCACATGACAACATCTGTAATGTACATCAACAGGACAGTGGAGCTGATGTCAATCAAATAATATCACAGAGTCATCCGGGGTGGGAAGAAGGAGGCAGTGGGTCGGATCAAGGACCTGAGCAACAGAGAGAGGAGAGTGTTGAGACAGTAGAAGTGGGTAATGACACTGCAGAGGATGTTTCCAACGACAGAAATCTAGAAACAGGAATTAGAGAAACTGTCAGTGTTGTTGTATCTGGAGGAGTGGAGCTATCACATGACAACATCCGTGATGTAGAGGATCAGGACAATGGAGCTGATGTCAATCAAAGTATATCACAGAGTCATCAGGGCTGGGAAGAAGGAGGCAGTGGGTCGGATCAAGGACATGAGCAACAGAGAGAGGAGAGTGTTGAGAGAGTAGAAGTGGATAATGACACTGCAGAGGATGTTTCCAATGACAGAAATGGAGAAACAGGAATTAGAGACAAGGTCAGTGTTGTGTCTGGAGGAGTGGAGCTATCACATGACAACATCTGTAAAGAAGAGGATCAGGACAGTGGAGCTGATGTCAATCAAAGTATATCACAGAGTCATCAGGGCTGGGAAGAGGGAGGCAGTGGGTCGGATCAAGGACATGAGCAACAGAGAGAGGAGAGTGTTGAGAGAGTAGAAGTGGGTAATGACACTGCAGAGGATGTTTCCAATGACAGAAATGGAGAAACAGGAATTAGAGACACGGACAGTGTTGTGTCTGGAGGAGTGGAGCTATCACATGACAACATCTGTAAAGAAGAGGATCAGGACAGTGGAGCTGATGTCAATCAAAGTATATCACAGAGTCATCAGGGGTGGGAAGAAGGAGGCAGTGGGTCGGATCAAGGACATGAGCAACAGAGAGAGGAGAGTGTTGAGAGAGTAGAAGTGGGTAATGACACTGCAGAGGATGTTTCCAATGACAGAAATCTAGAAACAGGAATTAGAGAAACTGTCAGTGTTGTTGTATCTGGAGGAGTGGAGCTATCACATGACAACATCTGTAAAGAAGAGGATCAGGACAATGGAGCTGATTTCAATCAAAGTATATCACAGAGTCATCAGGGGTGGGAAGAAGGAGGCAGTGGGTCGGATCAAGGACATGAGCAACAGAGAGAGGAGAGTGTTGAGAGAGTAGAAGTGGGTAATGACACTGCAGAGGATGTTTCCAATGACAGAAATGGAGAAACAGGAATTAGAGACAAGGTCAGTCTTGTGTCTGGAGGAGTGGAGCTATCACATGACAACATCTGTAAAGAAGAGGATCAGGACAGTGGAGCTGATGTCAATCAAAGTATATCACAGAGTCATCAGGGCTGGGAAGAGGGAGGCAGTGGGTCGGATCAAGGACATGAGCAACAGAGAGAGGAGAGTGTTGAGAGAGTAGAAGTGGGCATTGACACTGCAGAGGAGAGGGGGGATGCTGAGGGAGACAAGAAACAGAAGAGAGAAGCTGCACAAAGAAAAGAAACATCCACAACCAAACCTTCCCTCACTGAAGGTGTAGGGGATCAGGGCGAGAGAGGATATAAAGATGTTGGTGTGAAGGAACAAGCTAAAAAGCAGGAAAATGACGTAGATGAACAAATTCCAAACAGTGCGACAAAGAGAGCAGCAAGCTCAGCAGGAAGGGAAAGACTGGCGGAGAACCCTGAAATAATAGAAACTTTAGAAGAAAGTAAAAGAAAATCTGATCCAAAAACAGACGTACTAGACACTCTGCTGAATGATGTTGACAACTCACCAATAAAGAAAAAAAAAAAAAAGACAAAAAATAAATTGCCATGTTGTTTGAGACCCAATACTAAAGAGTAGCTCAGAGTCAGAATGAATCAAAGAACATTATTTGTCCACGAAAACACAATTTGTGATTTTGCAAGACTGATTTCATTGTAGTGGCACACATTTTTTGTCTATGCTTTTTGATACTAAGCAATATTGCCAGTGACATTTTAGCAATCAGGCAGTATGGACAGAACTCCAATACTGAATATTTTGCCTTTGATCTTTTTGGTTAATGTTAATAAAATGCTTCACTTGCTGTTTGCCACAGAATCGTGTAAAGAGCCGCAAATGTAAAAGGTTTGAAACAGAGAGGGTTGATTTAGTGCATAAGTCTGAAATAGAAAGTGAAATGAAGCTGACTAATGAAAATGTAAATGTGGGATGAAAGTTAATTTGAAATAAAAGATTTTTCCAGATAAAATGATGCATTGACCTGTTAGATTTTACTTTTTACAAATTTTATATTTAATTTTTCAAAGATATGTGAATACATGGCAATGAATCTAATATGACAGACATGTTAATGTGTGTGAAAATAAAATCCAAATGTAAATCTTTTTATGTATATTTGATTTTTGCTCTTCTGTCTCAGTGTTGTTTACCAGCAAAGCAGGCTACACTGAACCTGTGAACCATTTCTGTCATTAATGTCATTTATGTTTATCACTTTTTCGCTTTTGGGTTGTCATTTACCTTCTGATGGGTCATTTTAAAAAATGAAAAATATGTATGAATAACACTAAATGAAAAATTTGAAATAGTAATAATAATGAAATTAAGTGATGGACACACATCACTCGTTCCTGGGTGTCATGAACCAGCTCAAAATTCACAACAAAACAAGGGAGACTGCACAAAAAATTAAGCTTTGAAGCAAATAAATTATATTATTATTATTCATTTTAACTAATAAGTAAAACACAGGTTTAAGGTGGAACAGGTATATCAGTAAGATCAGTGGTACGGCGAGTGCATGAATACGTTGAAGTGTAAAATGTGTAATCAAGAAAATGATAAAAAATAAAGCTAAGCCAAAACCAAACCACAACCAAACAGGGTCCTGCTTGCTGGGAGGAGAGAGAGAGAGCTGATTTCTCCAGCCCTCTATTTAACTGTCAGGGGAAGTGGATGGCCCCTGAAGTGGAGGGCTCCTGACACACCTCTAACACCTGACAGCCTACTAAACAGGACAGAAAGGAAAGAACAGTGAAAAACACCGGGAGCCATAAGCAGAGTTGTCACAGTGGGTCATGATGGGAGAGAGTTTAATTTGTACAGGCTAAAATCACAAATGCTAAACTGATAAAAAGGCATTTCTGATTTGAATAACTGAAAAAAAAACTACATGAAGAAATAAAATGAAATAAGAAATCAATAAAAAAAATCCCAACAGCTGAGGGATCATTTTTCTAAGCTTGACAGACGTGTTATTGACAACAAGTGTGTATGATAGACACTCTAGTAAAAATGCAATTAGTTGTGTCTGACAGTGAAGTTGTGTTAATGTGTTAATAATAATTAATAATTCTGTAATTTATCATTTGATTTAGGGCAGAGTCTGGTGTTGACAAGCTAAATCTGTGAGACTGTGTTCAAGATTAGAAATCATCCTCCTTCACGCTGTCAGATTACCCACATTAAGTCTGCCGTACCCTTCACAGGTGTTGTTGGTCTTCTACTGGTTTATTCTCCTTTAAAATCATACTTGCCTTGTGTAGGAAGCAGGAAATGTATTGACATCATCTGAGGGAGGAGTAATGTCCGGGTACAGGCATAACCTCTTGTCTGGAGAGAAGACTAAACCCTGATATCCTTCCATCTGAGAATTAAAAAAAGCAAAGAAAATCAATACTATGACTAAATGTCAAATGAGAAGTTTGGTGCTGCATTTTATTGTAATTGTGTCAAATTAGTCCCAGTCCACAAATTTCATTCCATGTAAACAAATTCTGAATAGTAAGGAAAAGTAAACAGTATTTCCTCGCAGCACTTTGGCTTAAGGTTTACACTGCTAGTTCAATAGGTATATAAATTTACTACTTGTCTGGTGTGCCAAAAGGGATTTTGTAATGTGCAGTAATGCGCATAAGTTTTGAATATGGATGTATGTTATGATCTATGATGTGTCCTCCAGACACTGCAAATGCTGAGGTCACATAAAATATGTTGCAACTGTCTCACACAAAACTCCTTCCATTAGCAGAACAGAGAAGCAATTTATGGGAGCTTGCGATTTATTTCACAATTATTATAATGTTCAATATCTTTATTAGTCATGTGAGCCATCTGCTAAATAACCCGATACACCCTGAATGCACCACTCCAGCGAACGTAGGAAAGAACGAAAGAGAAAGTGAGTTACACTTCAACAGGAGACAGAAATGCTGATTGTGTGAGTCCATAATAGACAGAGAAGAACAGTGTCTCCACAGTTAAACTCTCACAGCTGAAGGTGGGCTCAAATTCTTCTTCTGTCTTTTATTTGTATTCGATTGAAACACTTGATTTATTGTCAAAAATTGATCGTGAAACTGCAAATCTCCGTGCATCTGGCAGCAGTGCGGAAGTGGAGTGATAAAGTCGTCAGAAAAGAATCAAGATGGAGCTGTTTTCCAACCGCTTTTTCTGCCCTCCAGGTAAGATATACCTGCTGTCAGGCCAGTTAAATGGTGTACAGACATTTCTGCTGTTTACATGCATTTGATAAAACTCTCCTCCCAGCAGCTGATATCAAGTACCATGGGTTGAAGAACCAAGGAGCAACGTGTTACTTGAACAGTGTGCTGCAGGTGCTGTTCATGACCAAAGACTTCAGAGAGGCTGTGGAAAGGTTTGTTACAAAACTCTTAGGCCATGTTTGTTTTTATCCGTGTGAATTTTATTGAGGCTGCACGGTTCTATCACTCATGGACCCCCTGTCTGAATTCTGTTCAGGTACACGTGTGGAAACCCTGACACTGCGCGTATGGACAGTCATCTTAAAGACTTGTTTGATGACTTAAAGGAACGAACAGCATACACCTACAACATCAAAAAGAGGCTGGGCATCAGCAGAGGTAGGCTACAGTATGTGATAGCAAGTGGGCTTTTTGTGAGAATGCTTTAAGCAAATAAAGGATCAGGTAAACAAGTAACCAGTTTCCTAAAATGTCAATAAAGTAACTGTAGAAATGCAGATTTAATTTGTTCTCATCTCAACGTCAGTGGGAGAGCAACGTGATGCTGCTGAGTACTTTGAGAAGATTGTAACTCACACCAGTCGTGAGGCTTCACAGGTAATTATATCCTGTTATCAGGATGAAATCTAGCAGACATTGTCTTAAGTGAAGGGTCAATAAATAAATGAAAATTATTCCACTTCAGCAGTTTCTGTAATTTTGCATCTTTAGGTATTTGAAGGAGTGTTGACACACAAGTACACATGCACTGGATGTGGCACAGAGATAAACACTGATGGGCCATTTTGGAGTCTACCTCTTGTGTTGGTGGATTCTGACAGTGAGGGCTTTAGTGTGGTGAGAAGATGTGATGTTGCAGAATGTGAAATATCCCATATATCAAGTGAGACCTATAGTAGTAGCCTATGTGTTGCTGTTAAATGCAGTGGTAATTTCAGTGACATAAATGTCTTTTTCAGATGGATGGGATTGACAGGTTTCTCAGAGCTTCAGACATCTGCGGAGATGAACAGCTGTACTGTGACCAGTGTGATGCCAAAACTGATGCTAATGTTGTGAGTTATCTGGAAACACTTTTCTGATTTGTGCACATAAACTCTCAGGCCTCTAATTTCAAGGGGATAAACTGGTGGAAATGGCAAATAACACCATGGCTGCGTGCGTTCTCCCGTTGTGCTGGTCCACATCATGGGTCTGGATGTGGCAATAGTGATAATTGTGTCTTGAGACTACTGGCTCTCAGTGGCAAACAGAAAATGAATAGGTAAAGTTATATTAAACTGTGCAGCACATATACATGGTCCATACCACCATACAACTACAGGCCTCATTTATAATGATAGCAGGTGGATCTCACAGTGATGCAACAGTTACCACCTTCTTAAAATCTGTGTTATAACAACACTTCCTTACAGACTTGCTATTGTAACAATTACAGTTTACATTTCCCATTACAAACAGTGTTGTGTTTTTCAATTAGAGGTATGTAATAAAGCATCATCCAGAAGTTCTGACGCTGCTGCTGAAGAGATTTAAGTTTGACGACCATCGCATGGAACATGTGAAGATAAACTGCAGTGTGGAGGTTCCCTACACCCTACAGATACCAGAGGTATATTGTATATACATTTTACTATTTTATCACAACTCATTATTTTTTATTTCCTCTTCCTGATTTCTGTCCTATTTTTCCACTGGTGATCAGAGTCAGACGTATGACCTGTACGCGTTTGTGGATCATTTTGGAGATCTGAGAGGTGGACATTACACTGCTACAATCAAGTCCCAGGAGGATGAGAGATGGTATAACTTCAATGATACCACTGTCACACCGGTAAGACTGATCACCTTTTCTTCAGTGTTATTGATCCCAAAGCAGCAGTGCTTCAACACTTAGTTGTGCAGTCAGGTGGTAGATGGTAAAAAATGATAATAATGGGGAACCTGTTATTCCTTTCACCGACAGCTTCGTTACCCGCCATTCCAGGTGCATGACAATAAGAAGAGGTAAGACTTAATTTGTCTTTTTTTCCCCACCAAACATTTGCTGAATATGACAATGACCTTGCCTTCGCACATTTGTCCCATCAGATCCCAGAGTGCTTATCTTCTTTTCTACAGGAAAAAGAAAAGTAAGATGCCAAACTTTTTCATTAAGCTTACTGTGGTGTGGTTTGAATGATTGGGCGACACTGATAGTCTGTCAGAATTGATTTTATCTCTCTCTCTGTTTTTTTCCCAGTGCATGCTGCAGACGCTTCGACTCAAGACGTCCAGGTTGTGGAGCGTCCTCACAGTTTAAAGCTGAATGATGCATCTTCTCCAAAGTCACAAAAGCACAGTAACAAAAAAACCTGTTCAAGTCAATGGGAAAGTGGTCTCAGATTTCTAGACCGCACTGTACGTCATAGATATTTTGTGCCCTTTGTCATGTTTGTGTTTTTTTTTACAGTTGTTTACTGTAGTTAACAGATGTAAAAATAAAAATAAAAAATAATAAGCCTTAGTAAGCCCCTCATTTGCTATTTATTCTAATATTGTGTTAATTTTAGTACAGTGGAATGAATGAATGAATAACATGTATATACTGTATTATAATCTGTACAATCTAAAGTTATGGAATTGTGTAAAATTATATGAATATGTAATTAAATGTGACGTAACAATCCTGTAATGCAATATTCACATAATGAGAAAACTTGTCGACCAGTTTTCCAAGCTGTTTTCCAGGATGTGATCTTTTAATCATTCAATAAAACCTCTGCACATCTTAGATGTTATTTTTATAAACAGATATAAATAAATGAAATAAACTATTTATAATCATATTATTAATAATAATTGATAAATTATTTATACAATAAATGGTATATATTTATAATATTTATAATCATATATTTTATTAAATTATAATAATAATAATTAAATAGATAAATAAAATAAATGTATATCTAATTTCTTTATTGAAATGTGTGAAAACTTGGCAAATGAATTGGTTGCCTGAAGCTTCAGATTAAGCTAAGTTTAGCTAGTTAGTGTGATATGTAATAATATTATTTGAGTTGAGTGGTATTAATTAATATTGTGGAAACTGTTACCCCTTTTCCATATTCTCTACCCAAATAAAGAGCATCTATAAATACTAGCAGATGTCCTCATCACCCACCCAGAAGGTTATAACATTGACAGTTTTAAATAATAATAATAATAATGATAACAAAATTACATTTTAAAGTAAAACATACATCTTTCATTACATGTGGGTTCTGCCAAGTGCAGAGGCCATGCTAGATCTCTCCTGTAGTCAATTTAGTTCACTTTAAAGCTGCTGTTGGGGGCAGGAGAAACACGTTGTGACCATCATTGTCTTTTAAAATTATATTGTGAACTTATTAGCAACGAAAATTTAAAAAATTAACCTTTACATGAAAATGATGTAGGAAGGACAAAGGTAGTTTCCTGTTTACAGTCACCAATTTCTAATTATTAATTCATTGTTAAATTGTGTGTTTTTTCATATCTTCCACTTGTACAGGTAATACATGACTCTGGACTTGCTCTGCTGTGCAGTATGTCACTGATTTTAGACTAAAGACTGAAAGTTTTCAATCTTGACTTTCTGTGTTTTGACTGACGGCCATCCCAAATATCTAGGCCTATCCTTTCTTCAAATGACACATTCACACCCAAATCTAATCAGTTCCTCCTTGAGTCCAAATGAATGTTCATTACAAATTTGAAGAAGTTCCCTCTGAGGACTGAGATATCGCTTTCACAAGAATGTGAAGGACGGACAGACAACCCAAAAACAGAATGCCTCTGGCCCTGGCTGTCATCAGCACGGAGGCATGAAACTACCAAATAGCAGTCACTATATACAGTAATTTGCATATGTATTGTCTGCCTATCAGTATCAGAAGTCTACTGTTGGCATAGTCTCTCCATCATTTCCTCTGCCTTTGGCCATAGATTTTCATTAACATCAGACCAAATCATATTTCCTGCCATACATACATATATTCTTCAATGGGCTTGAAGAAAGGAGGGTATGGCAGCAGGAATTAACAACATTATCCTAAAATGGGTTGTAAACCACTCAGTGACCTGGCAGGAGAAGTGAAAAGAAAAAAGAACTTTTTCCAAGGTAGATTGACAGATTCTCTCTATAGATATTTTAATGTTTGTCTCTTCCAAAAACTCATTCCTGCTGATACAGTCTCCCCTTTTCAGCCTCTTTCTTTGATTTTGCTTTCTTGTTGCAAGTGTCAGTAAACTCTGGCTAATTGCTAGACTGAGCTTACCTGCAATCCAAAAACTCTTGGGCACATAACTTATTACCATTTTTTATTTCTATATTTATTTTTTTACATAATAGTTTCTCTATTTTTAAGTATTTTTCCATATATTTTTACAACTTTCTCAATTTTTTTTTATTATTTAGTAGTTTTTTATGAGCACTCTTATGGATGACTCATGTGGTTCATGATTTATATTTGATTTGAGGTATTGTATTTCATATGAGTCAATATTATACTGACCTTCAGCCAATGTTTCAGGTTGTGTTTGTCCTTCTTATAGTGGCCATGACATAAATTAGAGAGTACACAATGTACTGTAAGTCACATATTGTAGGCTGTAGCTTACTGTGTTTTACAAAGCCTCCAAGAAAATGCCTGTGTGTGTTGTGTTCAAATCAAATCAAAATTACCTTATGGAGCACAGGGACATCAGGAACCATACATTTAGTATTGCTATTATTTAGTTTCCGTGTTAGTCATGAGCCGTCTGTTCGTTACAAAAAACAAAAAAATTATATATTTCCGATGCACTCTGAATGCAACATTACAGGCAGTGAAAGTGAAAGTATTCGGACAGTTATATTTAACAGGAGACGGAGAACTCGTTTACACCAAGATCCTTTCTGCAAATTCTTGCAACTGACAGCATTTACAGAGAATAAGTCGACTGATATAGTCATGAAACGGAGCTGATTCAAAATCAATATTTGGCGATATGAGTCAACGATATTACTTAAACGAGTATCAAGGTAAGATGCGAACGTGTAGATTAATCTACATCCGTAATAATGTTGTTATAAAGACAATTTAACGTTATTAAACTCTCCTCCCAGCAGCTGGTAGAAAGTACCATGGGTTGATGAACCAAGGAGCAACGTGTTACTTGAACAGTGTGCTGCAGGTGCTGTTCATGACCAAAGGCTTCAGAGAGGCTGTGGAAAGGTTTGTTACAAAGTCCAACTCCTTGTCATATAATGTCTTTATTTTAAATTAGGGCAACAGTGCACCTTTGTGTCACTCATGGAGCCTCTGTCTGAATTCTGTTCAGGTACACCAGTGGAAACCCTGATCCTGAGCGTATTGATTATCAGCTCAAAGGCTTGTTTGATGACTTAAAGAAAGGAACAGCATGCACCTATAACATCACACAGAAGCTGGGCATCCACAGAGGTACAGTAGTTGGAACATAGAACAACATGTAGCCTTTGAATAGACTGTGTGTTAAAGGACCAGAGCTACTTGTTATTTTACCTATTAATGGATCTGTTGAAAATAAATGTGGTTCTGTTACCCTTTACTTTGTTGAAGAAAGACACATTGATTTCTGCCCCTCCCACAGTGTATGAACAGCGCGATGCTGCCAAGTTCTTTGATAAGATTTTAACTCTGACCAGTCCTGAGGCTTCACAGGTAAAGACATCATCAATATCCAGGGGAATATGTAAGTTAAATGTAAAATAACACTTTGTTACCAGTCTTTGTGGTTCAATGTTTTCAGATCTTCTGTGGAAAGTTGACACATGAGACCAGATGTTCTGAATGTGGTACCATCACTGACACAAATGGGCCATCTTGGCATCTTCCTCTTGCACTGGGGGATTCCCGCAGATATAGTGTGGTAAGGATCTGACAACCTGTAAACTTCACAGCACCTTTCTTTTGTTAGGAGACTGTTACTAGACTAAATACGACATTTGCAGATTCAGCTTTCAGGTTTATCAGACTTAGGTCAGAAATCTCATCAGCTGATTGAAAAATGTGTCAACAGCAACAAAAACTAGAAAACACTGTATGTATTGGTTGACACCTACTGTGTGTGTTAGCTAGTACAGCTAGTTAAATGTTTCATGGATAATACATAATGGTTAGCCACAATATATTTCATCACATAATACATTTGAGTACATGCCACTGAGCTAATTTCAGAGGCAATTTTCAGGTTCATGGCATTGAGGAGTTTTTCAAAGAATCACACATCAGTGGAGAAAATCAGCTGTTCTGTGACCACTGTGATGCCAAAGCTGATGCTACTGTTGTGAGTAATCATGTTTATGATTTGTGCACATTAAGCATTACAAGTTTATGATGTAAGAGAATTATAACAACATGATAACATGTGTTGGGGACCCATGTGTTTCATGCAGAAATGTGTCATAAAGCATCATCCAGAAGTTTTGATGCTGCTGCTGAAGAGGTTTGAGTTTAACTACCGTTACAAGAACAACTGTGATGTGGATTTTCCCAGAACGCTACAGATCCCAGAGGTATATATACTTTATATTTTACTATTTTATCATAACACATTTCTTTTTCATTCCTGACCCTAATTTCTGTCACTTTTCCCTTGGTGATCAGAATCAGACGTATGAACTCTACGCAGTTGTGGATCACGTTGGTGATCTGAGAGGTGGACACTACACTGCAAGAGTTAAGTCAGAGGACGATGACAGATGGTATAACTTCAATGATGCCAGAGTCTCATTGGTAAGATTGATCACTTCAACTCCAACATTACTGTAGTTCACACTTTATCTGATTATTTATTTATGATCTAATGTTTGGTTATTGTTTTCATCAACAGCTTCATTACCAGCCATTCCAGGTGGATAACAGTGAGAGGTAAGATTTAGTCCATCTTTTCATCTCCACTATATTCCATGTCCTTTATCTCCACTCCACTATATTTTGCTGAATATGAAAATGACCTTTGTTTCTTCACATCTCTCAACTAGATCCCGGAGTGTTTATCTTCTTTTTTACAGGAAAAAGAAAAGTAAGAGGCATTGACAGACAATTTAACTCACATGTAGTGTGAATGATTGCATCAAATTGTTTGGTACTTTCCTTGAATTAATTTAATCCTACTTTCTAGCCCACACTGCAGATACTTGTACTCAAGACATAAAGGAGGTACCCACCAGTGGAGGTTTGGTCCCTGCTGCCGCTGACAACCATGACCAGAGTCACGATGCTGGAAAGATAAGAGAGGGAGAGGAGAGTGGTGAGACAGTAGAAGTGGGTAATGACACTGCAGACGATGTTTCCAATGACAGAAATGGAGAAACAGGAATTAGAGACAAGGTCAGTGTTGTGTCTGGAGGAGTGGCGCTATCACATGGCAGCATCTGTAATGTACATCAACAGGACAGTGGAGCTGATGTCAATCAAAGAAGATCACAGAGTCATCAGGGCTGGGAAGAGGGAGGCAGTGGGTCGGATCAAGGATATGAGCAACAGAGAGAGGAGAGGAGGGATGCTGAGGGAGACAAGAAACAGAAGAGAGGAGTTTATGAACCTGCACACAGAACGTGTTACTTGAGCTCTGAGACTCTCCTCCCAGCAGCTGGTAGAAAGTACCATGGGTTGATGAACCAAGGAGCAACGTGTTACTTGAACAGTGTGCTGCAGGTGCTGTTCATGACCAAAGGCTTCAGAGAGGCTGTGGAAAGGTTTGTTACAAAGTCCAACTCCATGTCATATAATGTCTTTATTTTAAATTAGGGCAACAGTGCACCTTTGTGTCACTCATGGAGCCTCTGTCTGAATTCTGTTCAGGTACACCAGTGGAAACCCTGACACTAAGCGTGTTGATTATCAGCTCAAAGGCTTGTTTGATGACTTAAAGAAAAGAACAGCATACACCCATAACATCACACAGAAGCTGGGCATCCACAGAGGTACAGTAGTTGGAACATAGAACAACATGTAGCCTTTGAATAGACTGTGTGTTAAAGGACCAGAGCTACTTGTTATTTTACCTATTAATGGATCTGTTGAAAATAAATGTGGTTCTGTTACCCTTTACTTTGTTGAAGAAAGACACATTGATTTCTGCCCCTCCCACAGTGTATGAACAGCGCGATGCTGCCAAGTTCTTTGATGAGATTTTAACTCTGACCAGTCCTGAGGCTTCACAGGTAAAGACATCATCAATATCCAGGGGAATATGTAAGTTAAATGTAAAATAACACTTTGTTACCAGTCTTTGTGGTTCAATGTTTTCAGATCTTCTGTGGAAAGTTGACACATGAGACCAGATGTTCTGAATGTGGTACCATCACTGACACAAATGGGCCATCTTGGCATCTTCCTCTTGCACTGGGGGATTCCCACAGATATAGTGTGGTAAGGATCTGACAACCTGTAAACTTCACAGCACCTTTCTTTTGTTAGGAGACTGTTACTAGACTAAATATGACATTTGCAGATTCAGCTTTCAGGTTTATCAGACTTAGGTCAGAAATCTCATCAGCTGATTGAAAAATGTGTCAACAGCAACAAAAACTAGAAAACACTGTATGTATTGGTTGACACCTACTGTGTGTGTTAGCTAGTACAGCTAGTTAAATGTTTCATGGATAATACATAATGGTTAGCCACAATATATTTCATCACATAATACATTTGAGTACATGCCACTGAGCTAATTTCAGAGGCAATTTTCAGGTTCATGGCATTCAGGAGTTTTTCAAAGAATCACACATCAGTGGGGAAAATCAGCTGTACTGTGACCACTGTGATGCCAAAGCTGATGCTACTGTTGTGAGTAATCATGTTTATGATTTGTGCACATTAAGCATTACAAGTTTATGATGTAAGAGAATTATAACAACATGATAACATGTGTTGGGGACCCATGTGTTTCATGCAGAAATGTGTCATAAAGCATCATCCAGAAGTTTTGATGCTGCTGCTGAAGAGGTTTGAGTTTAACTACCGTTACAAGACGTATGTCAAGAACAACTGTGATGTGGATGTTCCCAGAACGCTACAGATCCCAGAGGTATATAAACTTTATATTTTACTATTTTATCATAACACATTTCTTTTTCATTCCTGACCCTAATTTCTGTCACTTTTCCCTTGGTGATCAGAATCAGACGTATGAACTCTATGCAGTTGTGGATCACTTTGGTGGTCTGAGAGGTGGACACTACACTGCAAGAGTTAAGTCAGAGGACGATGAGAGATGGTATCACTTCAATGATGCCAGAGTCTCATTGGTAAGATTGATCACTTCAACTCCAACATTACTGTAGTTATTCATTTTTCTGATTATTTATTTATGATCTAATGTTTGGTTATTGTTTTCATCAACAGCTTGATTACCAGCCATTCCAGGTGGATAACAGTGAGAGGTAAGATTTAGTGCATCTTTTCATCTCCACTATATTCCATGTCCTTTATCTCCACTCTACTATATTTTGCTGAATATGAAAATGACTTTTGTTTCTTCACATCTCTCAACTAGATCCTGGAGTGTTTATCTTCTTTTTTACAGGAAAAAGAAAAGTAAGAGGCATTCACAGACAATTTAACTCACATGTAGTGTGAATGATTGCATCAAATTGTTTGGTACTTTGCTTGAATTAATTTAATCCTACTTTCTAGCCCACACTGCAGATACTTGTACTGCCCACCAGTGGAGGTTTGGTCCCTGCTGCCGCTGACAACCATGACCAGAGTCAAGATGCTGGAAAGATAAGAGAGGGAGAGGAGAGTGTTGAGACAGTAGAAGTGGGTAATGACACTGCAGAGGATGTTTCCAATGACAGAAATGGAGAAACAGGAATTAGAGACATGGTCAGTGTTGTGTCTGGAGGAGTGGCGCTATCACATGACAGCATCTGTAATGTACATCAACAGGACAGTGGAGCTGATGTCAATCAAAGAATATCACAGAGTTATCAGGGGTGGAATGAGCAAAAGAGTAAGTTGCATAATCAAGATGCTTACACCAAAAAAAGGCAGAAGCTTTCTTCCAATGCCCTCTAATATCGCAGGCTAAAATTGGTGCATACAGCAAAAACAGAAAACAAAGCCAACGCTCTGCCCAACTAAAGCAACTCAAAAATGAAAAAAATGAAACATAACAGAACATATTAGGGTATTAAGAACATCCTTTTTCCAGTATAACACAAACTGTTCTTTTACATTGTAGTGGTTCACAATATTGTGTTTTTATTTGATGTTTTTTGATACTTAGTAATCAGGCAGTATGAACAATACTGTATAAAATATACAGTATTGATCTTATTGGTTAGTGTTGTTTGAGTGTTGGTTGCTCTCTTTTTCAGTGTGGTTCAGTCTCTTTAACAGATTACCTTTGCCAGTTTTTTTATTTCATTTATGAAATGTTTTACTTCCTGTTTGCAACACGTTTATGTAAAGAGCTGCTCATGTAAAAGGTAAGTGCATTATGTTCTATTACAGACTGATGCAATAAGTCTGTCAGACAGTAATGCAATGAAATGGATTTCAATGAAAATGTAAATGCAAAGAGAAATTAAGTTCCAGTTTTTTCCAGTGTAGTAGTGTAAGAGGGTATGTGGATTCCCAGTGTTTGAGACTCTCTTTTTTCATATAGTTGATGAAAAAGGAATAAAATGTTATTAAATGTTATTATAATGTAAACTGTTTTATTATTTGAACATGGAAAAGACTATAGCCATTGAAAAGAATAAAATGAACTCAATTCGAAATCATATTGGAAGTGTTATTACAACCATTGAGTACATAAAAAACATGTTTTTTATAATTAAACCTGGTTTGAGTGTTTTTGATTTTTGTTGTTTGTTTTTCTGTTTTTTATTAGTTTTTCTTTTGTTTTTCCTTTTTCTTTCCGAGAATCTAAAGATTGCATTGTGGTTGAAATATTAGTTGGTGAAACATAAAAAGATGCATTACTCGATAGAAAGGAATGGAATATTATTATTACTATTTTAATTTTTTTTACTGAGTTTAACATATATGGAGTAAATGTATGTTGTATGTTTATGTTTTGTTCTGTTCTCTTGTCTTGTTTAGCTTTGATGTTGAGATTGTAGGTCTTTGTTTTGTTTTCTTAATGTGGGAAGTGTAAATAGTATTGAGAAATGTAAACAAAATGAATGAATGAAAATTAATAAAAAATTAAATCACATTTTTTTCTAGATAAAAAGATGCAGTGATCCATCACACTTTATTTTGTACAATTTTCTGTAAAATTGTTAACATCACACACACACAGTAAGTCTTCTGTACCTTTCATTAGTGTTATTGCCGTTGTTCTACTGGTTTATCTTCTTCTATGATCAACTTTGTAGGAACACATCCTTTGAGTGATAAATGCCTTTGCCACTGACTCAGACACCTGCGAGTCACTAACACAAATCTAATACTGTGTTGTCTCACTGCCATATGCCGCAGAGATTTCACTTTCACTTTCAATCTCTACCTCAGTTTACAGGAATTCACATGACTGCAAGACAGACATGTGGTTTCTCCTTTAGGACGTATCTAATTCACTTGGATCTTTAGTGGTGCTGAACCTCTAGACTGTATGAAAGCTGATTTATACAGGGGCAACAAATGCAGTTTAAATTAATATATATTATGTTGAAATTTGGTACTATTAGTTTTCTGTTGTTAGGGTTTTAATCCCGAAGGGGTTGCATAATTTGAAAAACAGTAAAATGGATGTCAACAAATCAACAAAAATATCTTCGCAAAAGGCGAGGCTTAGCCAATATTGGTCATAACTCATTAAGCATTTGTCCAATCATGATAAAACTTAGTGCATATCTTTGCGCCCTGATAGGGTACAGGTCTACTAAAGCATTTTGAGCCTGACCTCTAGGGGGCACCATAAATTCCAAAGATGTGTACCTTAAAACCTGGTGGACAGAATTTCACCAAATTTGGTACATATGTTCTGGGGGCAAGTATTAATCAAAATCTCAACTGCTGTATTGATTGCTGAAAGTAGGCGGGGCCTATTTGTCAATATGTGCCAGCTTAAGCATTTGCTCAATTTGCAGAGAGCTAGAATGAGCCAGACACACGAAAACTGGTATCCTAACTCCAAATGGTCTGTAAATGCTTCACAAAAAATATGATCCCATTTGGCCATATGGTGGCGCTACAATTAAGAGTCAAAATTGTAAAAAAAAAAAAAAAAAAAAAAAATTTGAAAGGAAGCCCCCGCCACACAGAGATTCCCTTCAGAGAGTCTTCAAATGTACCTCTAAGCTACAGGTCAATATTTGTTACAAAAACTCTGTGATAAAAGCGGCTAACATTATGGATTCTGAGCTAATTAGAATTACATTAAAAACATTAAAATGAATAGAACTTTTCGAATTTCTACTTTATCAAAACCAAATCTGATAGACAGCCTTGGGCGACAGAGAGGCACATCTCCTTTACAAATGAGCAAGATCGGTCGAAAAACGACCAAAATGGGCGAGGCTTAGCTAATATTGGTCATAACTTATAAACCATTTGTTCGATCATCATAAGATTTGCTGGATATCTTCAGGTTGTTATGGGGAGGAGGCCTAGTAGGCTTCTCTCAGTTGAGCGAAAAACGGTTAGAAACCACAAATTGCCGCTTGCAGCTATAATTTTGAATTTTGAAATGATTTGCCATGATTATACATAAATGTTTCTAATTAATAACCATGCAAGCTTGTCTGGTGTGGTTACCCCCCAGGTAAGATATACCTGCTGTCAGACCGGGTTAATGGCGTACAGACATTTCTGCAGTTTACATGCATTTGACAAAACTCTCCTCCCAGCAGCTGATATCAAGTACCATGGCTTGTTGAACCAAGGAGAAGTGTGCTGCAGGTGCTGTTCATGACCAAAGGCTTCAGAGAGGCTGTGGAAAGGTTTGTTACAAAACTGTTTGGCCATGTTTGTTTTTATCCGTGTACATTTTATTGAGGCTGCACGGTTCTATCACTCATGGACCCCCTGTCTGAATTCTGTTCAGGTACACGTGTGGAAACCCTGACACTGAGCATATCAACAGTCATCTTAAAGACTTGTTTGATGACATAAAGGAACGAACAGCATACACCTACAACATCACAAATAATCTGGGCATCAACAGTGGTAGGCTTCTGTAAAGTGTCCTTGAGTGCTGTGAAAGGCGCTGCCAAATAAAATGTATTATTATTATTATTATTACAGTATGTGATAACTAGTGGAAGTAGCTACTTGAAACATGTTAAAAGACCAAACCACCTTTGTGAAAATGTGATTATTAATTAGTTTACTTTTTAGTTACATGTAGAGCAGCTTAAAGTAGCATCTGTTTTCAGCATTTGTTAATGTACATCCGATACCATACTGTAACCAGTGCAATGGCAAAAATTATGCTATTGTTGTGAGTTATCCGGAAACATTTTTCTGATGTGTGCACATAAACTCTCAGGCCTCTAATTTCAAGGGGATAAACTGGTGGAAATAGCAAATAACACCATGGCTGCGTGCGTTCTCCCGCTGTGCTGGTCCACAGCATGGGTCTGGATGTGGCAATAGTGATGTGATTTGCACACAGAGTTGGAATTGTTAAATAAATAATTGAGACTACTGGCTCTCAGTGGCAAACAGAAAAAGAATAGGTAAAGTTATGTTAAATTGTGCAGCACATATACATGGTCCATACCACCATACAACTACAGGCCTCATTTATAATGATAGCAGGTGGATCTCACAGTGATGCAACAGTTAACACTGTCTTAAAATCTTTTTCATGTTTGTGTTTTTTTTTTTACAGTTATTTACTGTAGTAAACAGATGTAAAAATAAAAATAAAAATAAAAAAATAATAGGCCTTAGTAAGCCCCTCATTTGCTATTTATTCTAATATTGTGTTAATTTTAGTACAGTGGAATGAATGAATGAATGAATAACATGTATATACTGTATTATAATCTGTACAATCTAAAGTTATGGAATTGTGTAAAATGATATGAATATGTTATTAAATGTGACGTAACAATCATGTAATGCAATATTCACATAATGAGAAAACTGTTGTCGACCAGTTTTCCAGGATGTGATCTTTTAATCACTCAACAAATCCTCTGCACATCTCAGATGTTATTTATATAAATAGATATAAATAAATGAAATAAACTATTAATAATTATATTGTTAATAATCATTGATAAATTAGCGATACAATAAATGTATAAATTTGTAATATTTATTATCATATGTTTTATTAAATTATATTATTAATAATTAAATGTATAAATAAAATAAATGTAGATTACATTTGTATTGTAATGAATTACATACATTAAACACAGTAATGGTGCACTTGTACTACTTGAGAAAAGACACATCTAAAGAAATAGTTGTTTACTTTATTCCTTCTTCCACACAGGTATAGAGGTCTGTCTGGGGGCAACACCACTGGAGCATGGTATGTAATAACTACTTGTCTTCAAACACTCTACTGACAGCTTCAGGCACACAAAACAAAACTCCTTCCTACATTGGGTACAAACAACATTTTTACATTTTATTCTGTCATGCTCCAACAGTGAGCCACAGGTGGGACAGGCTCGGATGGAGGGACAGCCAGTGACCCCTCTCACAGACTGAAAGATGATATCTAAACAGTTTTTCAGTGTTTTCAGTGGTTCGTTGCAGCAGCCATCGTTTTCACAGCGGTCTGAGCGTGGAGCCGGACCCTTCCACTCCCTCAAACACTGCCAGCAGAACTCATAGGCCCGTCCTTTGTCTGCTGTGCACACTGCGCAGCGGACGCTCAGATTAGAGGTTTCCTTTCTCACCACAGAAGTGCTGCATCCAGGACACTGTGATGTGGAAGGAGGTGAAGGACGAGGGAAAACAGAGAGAGGTTTTTTTTCATTTAATTTCCATTTTATTTTCCATTTTATTAGCATGCAGAACAAATTTGTCGTGAAAAGGTTTCCACATACAGCTAATAAATATATAGTTTTAATGAGACACTTACTAATTTGGCATCAAAGTGATGCTTAATAGCATTGGAAGCCGAGGTTTCTTCAAAGTACTCCATTTCTTCAGATGTCAGAAGAGCCATTTTACGAACCTCTGAGTAAGGCCACTCAACATCACAACCACTTTGGCCACATGTGAATCTGCTTTTACCCTTTATTAAAATATGGAAAAGTAATTTATTCATTAGTAGCCTATCAGAAGTTGGAAACGAGCCACCAAACACTATAGGCTACACATTTTTAACCCTTTACAGTGACAGCCACTCTCTAGGACTGCAATCAGCCAACATCACAAATCATCCATCTCAAAAATAGAATTATAAAATGAAGGTCATACCATTCATTAGGAACAGCCTACCTCATCCAGTAACCTGCGGCACCACTTGGTCAGAGACATTGGAGTGACAGCGTGACCACAGGACATCAGAGCTCTGCGAGACTTGAAACCTTCACACAGAACTGAGGAAAAACACACGCGCACACACACACACACACACACACACAAATAATACACTACGTTATAGTACAACATTAAATGCGTATATACCTATTGTTAAAAAAAAGTTCACAGTAATCCATATGTAGGCTAATTTATAATAATTCATGTCACTTCTTTGGAAACTGCAAAAACACTCTGTTACTTACAGTCGAACTCGTCCTCTCTGTCCACAAATGTAAGTGTCGAGTCTCGAGGGTCATAACACTTCTCAGTCTGACACTTCTCCTGCTCAGCCTGACTCTTCAGCTCAGCCTGACTCTTCAGCTCAGCCTGACTCTTCAGCTCAGCCAGACTCTTCAGCTCAGCCAGACGCTTCAGCTCAGCCAGACGCTTCAGCACAGCCTGACTCTTCAGCTCAGCCTGACTCTTCAGCTCAGCCAGACTCTTCAGCTCAGCCAGACGCTTCAGCACAGCCTGACTCTTCAGCTCAGCCTGACTCTTCAGCTCAGCCAGACTCTTCAGCTCAGCCAGACTCTTCAGCTCAGCCAGACGCTTCAGCACAGCCTGACTCTTCAGCTCAGCCAGACTCAGCAGCTCAAGCAGACTCTTCAGCTCAGCCAGACTCTTCGGCTCAGCCTGACGCCTCGGCTCAGCCTGACTCTTCGGCTCAGCCTGATTCTTTGGCTCAGCCTGACTCCACTCCTGCTCAGTCGACACATTGGAGCCCATCTTAACGTCGCTGTATTTTGATTTCCCCTGTGAAATATCGACAAACAGCAGCAGGATGTATAACATTTGTAAATTCCAACTCAAACTATGAAATACAATTCTGATTTTTAAATGAAAGTCAAATCAGGACAGAGGAAACAACATTAATTAATTACCTTGAGTTTTCAGATTCGCACTTGAAAGACGCTCCTGAAAACGACGAGAAATGTGGTCTGAGAAGATCATCCGCAGATCTTCCACCGTACTTTGCCGAGGGAGGTGGAGGCTGGGGGTGGGGTGGGGGGGTCCAGCGGATTTCCCCTGAAATCCCCTGCACCATCTACTAGCAGACTATTTTCCGTTCCTTTCGCTTTCACTGTCATCGGCGATTATATATAAATATAATGGGTCTATTAATGATTCTCATCAGATCATGGTCATTTTCCTTTAATATTTAAAGATAATTATTAGATAATTATTATTACATAATTATTGTACTGTGGACGTGACCCAGCTAAAACTGTTTATCAACTTGTTTTCTGCCCCCACACATAATGATTATGATCATACATACAAGAACATCTCGTACTGTGTTTTTCACTGCAGAGATTTGATTTTCACTTTCAATCTGAGCCACACGTTTCTCAGAAATCACATGATTGCAGGACATAAGTTCGCTGTTGTTTACCACTGCCATGGTGTAGATATTTGATTTTCACTTTCAATCTCTGCCACACGTTTCCAGAAATTCCCATGAGAACAATATCTACCCAAAAAGGTCAGCTACCTTATTTTTTAGCTCCTTCATGCGTTTCAAAACAAACAAAGAAAAAAAAAATCACACGCCCAATGACACAGAAAAAAACATGCTCTCAGTTCAGGCTCAGTTTTTTTGTAGCTATGACACATGAATGTCAGATGAAAATAAATATCATCTTTCTTCAATCTGTTAGTTTTAAATTGACCATTTCTTTTGTTTATTAGTTGGTTTGTTTGGCCATGTTTTCTCATTATGCTCTTTGAGTATAATCATTATGTGTGAGGCAGTTTTAGCTAAGTCAGGTTCACAGTAAATAATATTTATGACTTAACTCTATCTCCTATTAAATAAAACCTCACATAAAAAAATACAGTTTGAATGAATTATTTTTCACATTAAAATGATCATATATACGTGAAATATTTTACACAGGGGGAAAAAGCCATCAAAGTTACAGTTTAGCTGTAAGTCTCTCAACACTTTAGGTTTTTAAAGGTTCCTGTGATCCTCTGGGACAGTGTGGATCCTGATCCTGCAGGAGCCACATTTCCTGTAAAACACCATGAGTGCAGCCAGGAGACACACAGCAGCAGTGAAGCAGAGCGCTGTGGCTACAGTGATCTGTGTAGGAGGTCTGAGCGGAGACCAGGTCCCATCCTGGACTGAAGTCAACGTCTCATAGGGGTCACTGAACAGAAATCAGTTAGGTTAGTATGAGTTACAGGTTATTGTAAACCAAGAGGGGGCTTTTTAAAATCATACTTGCCTTGTGTAAGAAGCTGGAAATGTACTGACATCATCTGAGGGAGGAGTAATGTCAGAGTACAGGCATAACCTCCTGTCAGGGCACAAGACTAAACCCTGAAATCCTTTTATCTGGGAAGTAAAAACAGCAAAGAAAAATTAATGATGATTAAATGTCAAATGAAAACTTTGGTAGGTTCTATTATATACATACCTACATCTATTAACAAACCCCACTGATTTCCAGCTTTCTATAGTCACACGTTGGGGTCATGTTACCTGAATTGTGCCTCCTGCTGGACAGTCCACCCACTCAGAGCCAGTGACCTGGATTTGGAACCTGTTTGGTCCAGTACACCTGTGTCTGTAACAGCGGCCCTCCACTGAGCTGTTAACCTCAAGAAACTGACTCTGGTTGTAAAAGAAAGGCAGGAGGAGTAAGAAAGAAATAATGTTTAACAAAGGACAGAGTTCAGAAAACACAGGCGACATGCATTCACCTACAAGCACAGGCACCTGTCTGGTCAGGTTAGAGAAGAAGCAACGGCTGTTGAAGCCCAAAATCTCCCCGCTCCAGTCGTCTTCAGCTGACTGCCCGCTGTTTTCCTTTTTCCAACATTCACTCTGAAGGACAAGAGGAGGACAAAGAGTCAAAACATGGTGTCGCAATGGCAATAAAAAGCACATGTTACAAACACATGTATAAAACACAGATATTACTGCTTTACAAAATTGTAAATCTACAAGTCCAGATAAAATCTGGGTGATAATGTTTGGTGAAGATGATTTTTCAAGAGAGGAAATGTAACTTACTGCATTCTGGAGGGGTTTAAACACTCCACATCCCTCCAGGTATGGATCCGTCTGGCACTCCCCCTTGTGGAGGTGAAGAAAATGACACCCACGTCCACTGACAGAAAAAAATAATGGAAAAATTAGTGCTGGAAATATCATATGAAAAGGAGAGAAAGTGACCTGTAATCCAGAGGAAAACAAACATACAGCTTTAAACGTACCTGCCGGTGCAGAAAAAGGAGGAGGAGTTGTCTTGGCAGGTTGACAGGGAACCAAACGTGGCTCCTTCACCTACAGAAACACACATTCTGAGAGGTCAGGCTGTTTTGTAGTTATAATTAAACTGTAGCTGCTGCATGTCTAATATTCTCCTTGTAATATCTTTGCAAACACTAGTTTTATTAAAGCATTATTATTATAATCAAGCAGATTTTCCATAACACACAACCCCTTACTGTCGCCCCAGACCAGACTCTGTGCCTGGCTCAGGTTGACCGTGTACCAGCCCGTGTCCTGTAATGCAGCTAAAGTGACCGGGTCGATCCGGACTGTGGTCCAGTCCTCCAGCACCGCTGCCATGATGGACCCCCTCAGGACCCGGGACTCCCAGTGAGAGGACACTCTGCCTGAAGGTGCATCCTGAGGGAGGAAGGCACGGCAGGTAGGTAGCTGGAAGTTTGACACAGGTGAGGAAAGCTGTTGTTGTAAGTGTTGGGAGACTTTGTTGAACTCTCAGTACCAGGTTCTCCAGCGGTCCTCCCAGCTCAGGGTCAGTTGATGCCAGGTGCTTCTGCAGGGCTGAGATGACAGATGGGGTGTAGATCCTCATCTGGCCCGATCCGTCAGAGTGAATCACTTTCCCCCGAGGTGAACATCCAGCACCCACTGCAGCACAAATCAGAGGAAACTCTCTGAGCATCTAATCCTTTTTTTGTACTTTTATTTCTCTGATTGTATTTTCTTCAAGAGCTGAAAAGTTTTAATCTTTATTTCCCTTTAATAGTACTTTATTCGCTTTATTCATTCAATCACTTTTCACTAATTTCAGCTGCCTTTTTTAATATATCTTAAGCTACTTGTTTTATTTCGCACCCACTGCAGTATGTTTATATAGTGATATAAAGTTGTCAAACGTGGGTTTAAAAACCTTGAGGAGAGGAGGAACAGTCTTTCCAGGTGTGGAAGAGATCTTTAGAGAACCCGAGTGTGTGGAACAGCTCGTGGATCACAGTCTGGAAAATAGATTATTCATTATAATCTGTACTTTTTCTTCCTGCTTCCCATATTCCCACAGTAGCATCATTTATTTTATTTGGTGTTTTCAGTCATATTTAAGACAAATTTTAAACAGAAACTGCATATAATTAAAACCTTCAGGTAGCAGAGTTATTAATATAATAAATCATACCTGTACTGTAGCGTGGTGGTTGTATGTGGCTGCTGTTAATTTGTCCCTGCAGATGACCACCACCCCAGCCACAGGTCGCCCATGGGTGTCTGCCTGGCAGCGGACAGCGTAGGCCAACACATTAGGCTGGGTTCACAGAAAGAGTAAATATAGAATTAAAAAAAAAAAAAAGGTAAAGCAGTGAATGATAATAAAACAGCTGCAGTAGAGATTCATGAGTAGAGATCCCCGTACAAAGCAGGACACACAACTTTTCACCTTGAGTTCATAAAGTTTAGTGTTGCAATGCACCGTTTTTTATTTCAATATACAAAGCATGTTTTATTTCTCTTTCAGTTTTCAGTCATTAATGAAGGAAAGTTTAAATATTTGCTGTTGAAATAATCTGATGTGTAATTTCATCCCAGGAAATTTCTGCAATGTATAGACACAACTACATTTTATGTTTTAATGCAGCATCAAAATCAAAGCACAGTGTGTTGAAGATGTAAATAAAATCAAAAAGACAATAAAAATCTAGAGGTGATTGCAGTAAAGGCTGCCTGTTGTTCTCTCATTTTTATAGTTTCTCTCTGTTTTATTGTGAAACACCTTGTTACTTCCTTTAGAAAAGTGCTGTCTGAACATATTTTATCATTCATTGAAAACCTTTTAACTACTTCATATACAACACTTGTGGATATGTTGTACAGTAATGTCAAAGACCTCAGTGTTGTCAGTGGGTCTTCACCTCTGCTCTACACTTGTCAGTGGACTGTATGTGGAGGTACAGCAGGAAGTCGGTGTCAGGGAGTCCAGCACCTTCAGGTCTGAGAACAGTCCTGCGAGGCGAATCAGGCTCCGGGTAAATATCACATCCAGCCAGGTGATCATCTGGGATCTGTTGATGATAGACATGATAAACACACTCCATACGTTTTTGTACTTCTTTTTTTTTTTTTTAGCTCACCAAAGGAATAAAATAAAATCAGTCAGACCGATACTTACTGTCACATCCAGGCAGGTCTCATTCCTGTAGTTGCTGTTGGCTCGACCACACCTGAAGGAAGAAAACGAACTCTTTATATCTATTTCATGACATATCTCCTTAAGTTAATAGTTTCAGTGGAAAACATGTTGATCCACTAAAAACTACTAATCATTATTAAATGTATTTTACAGAGTATTACAGTGCAGATGTTTGCACTAATCCGCTTTACTTTATTCTCAAAAGTGATGAGGGTGACTGCTCATCAACTATAAGACATCAGTTTGTTTAAATTGCCAAACCTCTAATTCTGGTGATTTTTTTATGCCGTAACATTAATAGATTTATATAATCTTTTATAATTTGGAGAAAATCATTTTAGTTTCATTAAAGAAATAAAAGTATGAGCGCTTCACAACAAGGAGGCCCTGGGTTCAAATCCAGAAACAGCCACCTGAGGCCTTTCTGTGTGGAGTGAGTCATGTTGTGGTGAATGAATAAAGCGCACATGCAGAGAAATGAACTGTCAACAACCTAAAACAAACATAAATCTATTTTTCAATGGTTTGTAAACTATGAATGGAAAGAATTTTAAAGATAAGCAGTTGAACATCTGGTCGAAGGAGTGTGTTTGAAGGATTAGTGCTGACAACACACACTAACACAATCACACACACACACACACACACACACACACACACACACGCACACACACACCTGTTGTAGTTGGTAGTTCTTGAATTGCTCCAGAGAAACTTGCAGTATTTGTTGATGTCTCTGCTGAGCAGCAAAGGACCCGGTGCTCTGTTCACTGTTAAGGTCAATAGTTGATATACATTAGTGTCTGTATATGAGTGAGTGAGTGAGTGAGTGAGTGAGTGAGTGAGTGAGTGAGTGAGTGAGTGAGTGAGTGAGTCACCTGATAATAAAGAAGACACCATCCTCACAGCCTCTTCCAATGCTGACATCATTCTGTCTTTCTCAGCGTCTGATAGGTTGCTGCTCTCTCTTGGAATCCAGGTGTGGATCCTGATTGGCTGTGGAGAAGCAGGAGTGGGCGATGTGTAGAGGCCACGCAGAGGTGACATCCTCCGCCCTCGATGACTGGTGTATTGCCCTGTCGGAGGTCTGAGTCTGGGCTTGTTGGGTGGGCTGTCTGGATGCATGGGCGCAGGTCTAACCTCATCAACCTGAGCTTGAACCTCATCAAAGATGCACCTCTGCAGGGCTCCAGGGAGCTCAACCACCACCAGTACCGCCAACATCCCCACCCAGAGTCTCTGGGATGGAGGTAAAACCAAAATTACAGCTGTAACCTATTTAAAAGTCACATGAGGACGATGGTGAACTGTTTCACATGTTGTCTGAGGCAGGAAGTGAGGTCTCTCCTGACTGTTGCGGATCCCACCTAGTTAATCTTTATGATAGAGAAGAGGTGCCCTTATAACAATAAAAAATAAGATAACATTACTCTACTATTTTAATTTATATACTGAGATGTAAAATAGTGTAAGGTTCCAAATTCACTCTATATTCAATATTTCATGATTAAAAGGAATTTAACCCTCAGGTTTTATTGACCTGAAAGTAGATGACTCTACATTTAATTAAAAAGCAATACATTTTAAGATCAGTGTATTTTAATTTTACTATTTTTACAACAATACATGAATTAGTAACTGAGTACTGTGAATCCGTTGATTGCACCACCAGAATTTTATCCCTAGCAGCGTGGAAAGATCTTTGCAACAGTATTTACAGAAAATACAACAGTTAACTGAATGAATTAAATAAACGTGTTGTAGAAACGTTAACTCATGACTTTAGTATTCCTAAAATCCTCTGAGTTCAAAGTTGAGTTTGCCAAACTCAACAGAAAATATGGAACCATTGAAAATGAAGAAAAAAAGCTCAATCTCTTATACCCAAGTCGTGTTACATTAGTCTGTTTAGCTTTCTTGTTTACTGGCCTATTTTAAAATCACATTTTAAATATCATGCATTAGCTTAAATGGTTCACATACATGTAGCATATCATGTCAAATTAGTTTTCTTTTTTCCCCCAATGAGAAAAAATGCATATATATGTTAGACCTTGGATAGATTATCAGGTCACTTTAAGGTAGATATAATGTACTGGACTCACAGCATGATGCCCACTTTTTTACAAACATTAAAATATACATTAAAGAAAACACACAAAGTTATTTATTTTTATCATAATCTCCCAGACTAGATCAAAGATTATTGTGGTATGTTTTTAACCATGTGGTCCAACTCTGCAGTAAGAAACTAGGATAGCATGTAGAGCAATGTAGAGCGAAACTCACCTCCAACAATCACTTTCCTACAGCATGAACCTATCACTAACATTAAATGCAGCCATTAGAATTACCTTGTTGTTCGATGCAACATCTCTCCATGTAGTCTCAGTGTTCAGCATTCACCTTTTATCCTGTGCCCCCGAGTGACGATCTCAACTTCTGCCTTCTTTCCAGGAAAACCTCTGAAGAGCTCTTTCAGGAGTCTGTGTGAATTTCGACACCACGTTTGAATACAAAGCACAAAGCAACAACTCTTTCAACTCCGTTACTGAGGTGTCAGCAGTCCCTCATGCACTTCACTTACCAAAATGTCAACACAGTACACGAAACCTAAAAGTGCAAATCGTTTAATCTGAGCCACATTTTTACTTATATACAGTGAAGTTGACCCTAATAAATCATAAAATCACTTTTTCTCTTATTTACCTCATTACACTGCAAAATTTAAAACTTCTGGCTACTCCACATTGACCCTAATACATTCAACAAAGCAAGAAAAAAAAAAACAACTGAAGAGAAAAAGGATAAGTAACTTGCTGAAATAAAAACACCATAAAATGTACAACAATACAAATGGCACACCACGAGTCTGTTGTGTCAAAACGTGACAGAATGCGATCACTTCCCCTCAGGGGCTGAAGATTCAAGTTGAGGTTATTTTGTGATTTCGGGGCCCCTTTCACCACTAGGGCACCTCATCTTCCTGTTCAGACACACACACACATACACATACACACACACATACACATCCTAAAATCAGGCACCAAAGAGATTGTCTTTTGACACATTTGCTTTTTGTAGATTACATACATTCACTTAGGAAGTGTACACGTGTGTGTACTTAAACACGCGATTATGTTGCAATTATTGTGCACTAAAACAGGGGACCCAAAGAGTTATTGCCAGCTTGCAGAGTAGACATGCATCTCTTTTCATGTTTTATAGTAAAGTCACTGACGTGTGGATGCGTGCTGTGATGTAAGGAAAACGTGCCTCTGTGTGTTACGTGTGCAGTGTGGGAATCTCAGGAATCATCTCAATCACCTCCAGCAATCTACAGAAAACTCCTCAAAAGGCACTTAAATAGGGGAAATTATTTTTTCTATAATATCTGTGATATAACATGAGACTGGATGCAAGTGGCAGGAGTATGTCGGGACAATCCACGTCTACAAACATACTCCACTGTCTATGTAAGACTAAAATGCAAATGCATTCACACAGTTGCAGTCATACAAACACAATAGTTTCCATCATAAAAACTCTAATCATTCAATCTGACAGTAGCCTGCCTCAGTATCTGGATAGGGAAGATTCTTCTGTGCAAAAGTTTACCTTCAATGTGCAGCCCAGCATTAATTAAGTGCACAACCAATACTCACCTACACTTACTCTCCAACATACATCAGCCATGCTTTTCGTCTAAAACGTGTACTTTCTTAAGGAAGTCTCTAGAAATGGTCAAATACTTGATTCCATAAGTCAACAAATCCAAATCAAAGCAATTTCAAAAAGGCACCAGACTTGCACAGTGAGGGTGAGTCTCGCTGTGGGCCGCTCCTGTGCTGAAGTTCAAACAAATGTGGAAAGACTGGGTTTCAGTTATTAGCAGGTAAAGGAAATAAAGAAGAGGTGGTGTGGGTTACTGGGCGGGTGAGGAAATCATTCAGGTGAGCATGGGCACATCATCCTCTGAAGTGTTGTCTTCGGACAGGGGGATAAGCAGCACCTCGTCATCTGAAGAGGACGAGGAGAAAGAAGGGGAGGCGGAGAGGGGCATGGAGTTGGTCGAGGAGGAAGAGGGCGAGGCTCTGAAGAGGGAGATACTCAGGCCCAGCGTGTGGAAGATGGAGGCCAGAGAGGGGCTGCTCGGGGGGACGGTGACAGGAGGAGACTGTGGGGTGGCCGGGGGTGGAGCTGGGGGAGCGTACGGAGGTGGAGGTGGGGAAGCGACAGGTGGCGGAGATGACACTTCCTGCTGCTGGTGCTGCTGCTGATGCTGCTGCTCTGACTGAGCCAACAGGCCAAGTTTCTGAGGCACCGGCCGGTTGACCGCCTCCACAGCCGACGAGGAGCTCGTGGGAGTGGAGTGAGCTGGTTCCTGACCGGAGGGAGCGGCGTCTGACTGCTGCTGGCTTGAGCTTGATGCCTGAGTCGGCCTGGAGGGAGGTCTGGGGATTAGACCCCACCTCCTCATGCGGCGAACAGCCCGGCGGACAAATCGGGGTCTGCGTCTGCGATGTGGAGAGCTGGCGGCATCCTGGCGGAGGAGCTGGAGAATTCCCCTCAGAGAAAGTGACGAGGTCTGGCGTGAAGGAAGACGTACAGAAAGAGAGAGTGGAAAAGAGCAAATCATTCAAAACACCTTCTACAACTTGATTTCCTACAATGGTATTAAAATCAAACTAGTAAGTTTCTTATGAACAAAACACTGATTCAAGTTCAAGTCGGGAGCTCGGGCATATCCCATCAGACATCACACGCTTTGGTTTATACAGTTAATCCCTCCTCCTCGATCACCCTGGCTGTCCTCCCTGGCTAATAATAAAGCACTTTAATGTGAACTTGCACGGTGACAGCACATTAGTGTTTACCTTAACACTCTTCCTTTGTCAGCTCAAAGCCTGCTGCCGGGGATTAATAAGACTAAAGTGGAGCACATGACTTTAAGACCGATGACACAAGGGCGCCTGTCGGCTGTATTATTCTCAGTGCGGCTGAAGAGTCAAAGAATGTGCAACTCAGCAATGTGGCCTCTTTTCCCATGAATAAATATATTATTAGTGCCTGCCATCTTCAGTTTGTAAGACAGTGTTTTCATTCTCTCTCCTTTCTTTCAAACTTTAGAGCATCAAATTAATTTGTAATGGTCTTTTGAGGCTCAAGGGGAGGTCTAAGGAATTAACACAGCTTACTTAAGGGGTTTGATTTCTAGTGTGGCATGCTTTCACATTACTGTCAGGTGCTTTAAATTTAAGTGCCCAACAAATAGGCCTTTGTCAGGATTAACAACTACATACTGACATTAAAGATGCAAAACAAGACTCAAATCCAGCTTGCATGTACATGAACTAAGGAGTGCAATATATCACAGTGGACCAAATATAGGAAAACCCTGATTTTTACAACACAGGTTTTTGGAAAAATACTTAGAAATAGGAGACACTTTCCAGTTAGTCCTGCAAGGAGATCTTTTATTTACCTTTGACCACCACAATCTAAATCGGTTCATCCTTGAGTCCAAGTGAATGTTTGTACCAAATTTGAAGAAATTCCCTGAAGGCGTTACTGAGGTATCGCATCCACGCGAATGGGACAGACAGACAGTCAAAACCAATCAGAACAGAGCTGCAAACCATCATGGCGTTACTAAGATATTGTGTTCACGAGAAGAGAACAGAGCAGTTATGATCTGAAACGGTGATTATTGCTTTATCTGCCACAAAAAAAGCTCATGTTCATCCTGTAAGCAGCTGTTTATCCCAGTGATGCTCTTCTCTCTCACCTCGTTGGGATTTTCTGTGGGGAAGTCCTCCACTGGGGGGATGATGCCCTGGGCAATCAGCTGACCGTAGGACGGAGGAGCCTGCTGCTGGATCAGCTCTGCTTCCTGGCGGCTGATTGGAGCAAACAGGCTGCAAGAAAACAGACACATTAAGATGCGTTCGCTCACACAGACTACCAGCATGTTTTAGTTTTTGTTGTGGAGGCTCTAGAGACAAACTGCACGTGGGAAGCCGACTGTTTACAACAGCAGACTGGTAGTTTAAGTGTCTTATCAAAAACAGTGAGTACGATGTGTACTGGCTGTGCTGTGGGAGGTTCTGAGGTGTTTGAGAGGCGCTGTCTGGTAGTGTTGGCAGCAACTGAAGGTAGCGGTTAGGAAAACAACGTCTGCCTCTTGTGACTCACTATGTCAGATTATCAACACAAAACCTGGCTGAAGTAGTCATGAAAAAGCTCATTATGCTTGTTTAAAAAGAACCAAAATAATCTCCGAAGGCTACAATATCTGGAAAGCAAACATGTCAGCTGAACAGTGAAATGACTAAAGGAATACAGCATAAACTGCAGAAGAGGTAGTATTAGAAAATGAAGACATATGCTTGTAATTGAGATAAGATGTACAAAACAGTTACCTGTATTCCCGTGTCCTGAGCGAGTACAGTTTGCAGGTGCAGCCCATGGCGATCACCAGCAGGAGCCCGCAGACCAGGCTGCCAACCGTTGCCGCGGTGATGACCTTGCGGGGCAGGATGACGGTGCAGTTGAGCTCGTCTGTGCCGTCCTTACAGTCCACCTGGCCGTCACAGCGCCAGCTCTCAAACACACACCTGCAGACAGCACAATGGGCCCGTTTGTGTGTTAGAGTATGCAGGAATATTATGAGTGAGAGATTCTGTTCCACATCCTGAGGCCTGGGGGGATAACCCGAAATAAAACTAAAGAGATTGTGAACCATGATTATGGCACAAAGCAGATACTGTAATAGTGTATTAGAATGTGTAAGTGTTATTATGGATAAAGTATTTTAATAGCTAATGTAAGGGCTGTCAATTCCATACACTGTTAATTTCAACAATTCACCATGAATCAAATCTTGTTCACAATGTAGTGTTGAACCTCTTTAGCCGAGATGATGTCTGTTATCTGTCAACATGTTTGGTTGTTTTTGTTATAAAGTACAGTTTTTTGTATTATACATGCTGTGGAGTAACCACTCTAGATTGGCCACAGCACTCCTTTTTTCCATTCTCAAGTTTAAAGTCACACTTTTATTACGCTGAATGCAACAATAAATTGAAAACGGGCACATATTGCACAATCTCAGGCCCTTCTTTTCATCTATTGAATATTGACTGAATCATCACACACTGTAACATACTGAATTTATGTTATGGTTTGTTTGTTTTTTTACTCATTACGCTCCCAGAAAATGTAAGTTTTACTTAAGTGCAACACAAAATAAACCTCATACTTCAGGAAAATGCAATCAAACTCTCACATGTTCAGGTTTCTGCTCACACCCTCTGATTCACACTTATGCAATAACTAAGACACACCTAGCACTTAACTAACCTGACCACAATGAAGACACGCACCATTTGACAAAAACAGACTAATAGTAGCTTAACAGCTACTAAATCGACCTTTGAGAGAGACTGTTTTGTTAACTCCTGTTTTCAAGGTCGAGAATAAGCTTTAAATATCAACTTTTAACAGCTAGAGGTGAAAAGGCCTAGAGATTAAAGGTTTGAACATCTATAGCTCCATGGCAACTGAGCAAAATCAATCTGCAGAAGTCATTTGATATGGTCAAAGAATAACTAATATATGGACCTGGAGGTGAGATTGTTTCATTAATTGTTATTTCCAAGATCAAGAATGAACTCTAATCTTTCATTTTAGCTCATGCAAGAGCAGAGAAAATTGGGGAACAGCAATTAGACAGCTGTCCTTTCCAATCAGATAACCAGGTTTTCAGTCTGTAGGAAAACACACACAGGCAAAACACACCTGTCACTGTCGCAATGAAAGGTCCCCGGCTGGCACACGGTGCAGTCCCTCTCGTCGCTGCCATCAGCGCAGTACAGCTGGTAGTTGCATCTCTCTGTGACTGGGTAACACACCGGCCTGCCAGCGAAGTGACTGGATGCCACTGCCCTCTGTCCTGCCACTCCACAGGCAAACTGGTTCGGACTGCAGCCTCTGCATCCCTCCTCATCTTTCCCCGTCTCAGGACAGTCCCATTTCCCATCGCAGCGTTGCTCTTGGGTGAAGCAACCTCCTGATGTTCCCCCACACCGGCCTTCCCACGGAGGGCAGTAGCTCCCAACGTGGAATGTGGCGTTGAACCCACTTCCCTCTGAGCCGGGAAGTGTCTCGTACGTCATCGACAATAGGCCAGTATGAGATTCCACTTGTACTGATTTATAATTGGAGGCGCTGGTGACCTGTCAAAACGCAGGAAAGGAACATCACGTTACCATAGAGTTTGTTTCACAATACTTAAAAAAAAAAGAAAAAAAGGATTGTTTGGACTGGAAATGTCTGAATAAATTAAGTTAACTCACAATTTTTATAATGTCTCCGTTGCCTTCCTTTCTGTTGTAGATGGTGAGTCTATCACCGGGCCCCAGCACCAGCTGCTGCAGGTCCAGTCTGAGTGGCCTGGAATCCTGAGGGTCCAGAGTCCAGACACAGTACAGAGCAGGACCCCGAATGGCTGGAGGGGAGAAGGTCCCGTAAAAGGTCTGGAGGAGGCCTCCACAAGGCCACTCAATGGGAGTGGGTGTCACAGCCAGCTCCTTATGAGTCTGTGGCTGCTCTTGATCCACCTGGGCCTCGTCCTCCTCCCTCTCCTTCAGCAGATCCCACAGATCAGACTCAGTATCTATCTCAGCTGACCTATCTGGGCTCTGTGTTTTATCTGCGGCCTTACGCCTCTCTGAGTCATAGTTTTTCTCTGTATACATTTCCCTTTCTGTCTCTTCTGCCAGTGTGATGTCATGTTTTGGGGGTTCTGGGGTTTCCACATCTGCATTGCAGTCCCGCTCATCGGTGCCAAGGCCAGGACCTTCAGCAAGACACTCCACCTGGCCATTACAGCGCCAGGACAGGGGAAGGCAACGCCCCCCCAGGCATTCAAAAGACGTCTCTGGGCAATCACCCGAGTCTGAATGTGTAGAAACAGAAGGGGATAAAAAGGAATAAAGATCTTTTGACAAGAACAAGAACTTGCAGCAGAAACGCTGAGACATTTGTTTCCTTGACAAGTTTCAAGAAGGCAGCACTTAGCAAATGCTCAAACGAAAGATTGTTCAAGAAAATAAAATCCCCATGCCATCATACCTCTGGCATAGCTCAACAGAAACGATGACACAGGGAACAGATGTGGGAGGAAGTGGTGCATCACTGTAATATTTCCCCCTGGGAATTCCATGGGCGGTGGCAGCTTGGAGCCACAAAGGACAACCGGCTCACCGCCAGCTGACGATTTAATTGACACCCATTCCTTCCTACACCGTGCTGAAAACTGGGAAAAGCTGAAAAAAAATATTTGAAATGAAGCACCAGCCTTACTTAAAGAGAAAGTGCAACATATAAATTGTCAACTGTCTGAAATGCTGGCATATAATTTATAGTATTTGTATTTTTATATAACCTTTGCATCAGACCTTCCTACCTGATTAGTTTATCCTTAAAACTTTCTCAATTAATTTTTACTGACTGATTTTTCCAGAAGATTTTATTCATATTGCCAACTTCTAAACCAGCCATAATACATTACATCCTAACTACAGAAAATGATCAGGCAAGCTCAAGCTCTATTCATTAATTATAGAAAGACAATCAATATAGTGCACAACCAGTCTGCAAATGTTCACATGATATTCACCTCAATTAAGTATATAATTATCCTGGGGAATACTCCATATCTGATTAACTCTGATAGCAATATCGTGTGTATCTGGTATTTGAAATTCCCTCAGCAGCCTTACCTGAGAACGACGGGTTCTCCTTCCAAACCCTTGATGACCCAGCAGTCATAGGTCGAGCCGAAGCGGTAGGACCAGCTGTGGTAAGCAGAACTCCTGATCTCTCCCACTTTGCCGTCTAAGACTTGAAGGGAATGCCCACAGCGGGCTGAGACAAAGAAGCAATGGTTCGGAAGTCAAAATGTGTTTGAATCTTCAAGTGTTATTTTATGGTAAAAAACCCATAAGCCTCTCCTAACACCTATTTTCAAACTACAGTTGGAAATAGTTCAGAGAAATAGTTAAGCAAGTGAAAGTTCTGTTAAATATGATCTGCTCAGGCTGCTTTTATCATCACTATGACACATTGTAGGTTATAGGAAAGTATGAAACGAGAAAGTGACATTGAAAAATCCTTTCCTGACATCCATAGACACAATATGAGATTGAGTGCCGAGTAATTGTCTCCTTACCAGAGGCGAGGGCAGACTCAAAACGGCTGCATGCTGCAGAGGAAACAAGCAAAAACAGAACAAGTCAGGCCAGTGTTTAATCACCACGGCTGACAGAGATCATAAATGTGAAAACATGACCTTTGCCTCATGAACATTTAAAGTAGGCCCCTTAGAGAGATACACACAAGGGCAGAGATGTACAGTATGTGTATCCACTCACCTATTATGGTGAAAACCAGGAGGGCACAAAGGTTGTAAGTGACTGTCATTGTGGTAATGCTTCTCCTCTAAAAAGTTGGAAATTATAAAAAGAACTGAAGACTAAAAAAAGGGTAAAAAGAAAATGTCAGAGAGGCGCCATCTTAGCAGGTTTTGTTCAGGAAGACTTCACCTGCAAAGTGAAAGACAAGAAGATGAATGAAAGATGTGTTTGATCTAGTTGTCAAAAACTAATCGAACTTTGGGCCTCGTAATATTATCACTCCATGACTTATATCAATTATAGATATGTCGGCTAACACATACATCAGAACAGTGAGTTAACAACAGTCTTGTTTGATAGAATTTGATAGTTACGTTTAAGCTGAAAAAATCGTTGCTTTAAAAAGGAAACAAACAAAATCACAATATCTCTTTCTAACATCCTCACCACCCCCTGCATCAAAAAACACAACAGATGATACCATAGACATGAAAAAAACATCTAAGGTGGCTTTGGCTTCTCTCCACCTTTATACACCGGTGGAAAACAATTACTCCATTAATAGATTAGTCAAAATACAGATAATTAAGCTGCAACAATTTTGATAGTTGATAACCTGTATTAAGTAAGTTTTCAGTAAAAATGCCAATAATTCTTCTTCAGCTTCTCAAATGTAAATATTTGCTGATGTCTTAGTCTTACTAAATATCTTTGGGTTTCGAACCATCGGTTGAACAAAGTGAAGCAGCTTGAACATGTTAACCCGAGCTGTGGGAATTCATATCAGGCTTTTTTTTTTCACATTTTGCATAACAAATGATTAGAAAATAATCAGAAGATTAACCAATAAGAAAAACAATTGTTAGTTTGAAAGTACCAATATCAACTGTTAGACCTCTACATAAGAATAACACTTTAATACTTTTATTCATATATTTTAATTAGTCTTTCTTACTTTATTTCATCATAATTCAAATAAATGACCTAAACTCTATTTTGTAAATTTCACTAGTGGTCTCCCTCCTTCCTCCTTTTTAGGAGCAATTGATTTCAGTTGAAATAAAAGTTGATTTTCCACCTATTTCGATTATCTGCTCCTACGTTATACATTACAAAGACATACTTATTAGCCTGATGAGAAAATATAAAATGAGGTAGTTAACCCAGGAGCAATTGTTGTAGCCAAACACAAGTAAGTACTGCAATATGAGTGGCTCATAATTACGATTTTAACAATTCAATAACGTTATATATCCGGGCAAGAAGTTACCGTACGAGTAGGTTCTTGAATGCTGAGGTTATTTTGATCTCCAACACAATGTTTACACGCCCACACATAACACAACACAACGATTTCCTTCCCATAAGCCTCTCAACAATGACGCCAGGACCGCCACCATTTCCGTGATAAAAATAAACAGTTTAAGAGTCTTTCTATTATTCCTACTGAAGTGAAACCACAAATATTTCCAGTTCAGCTCGATTAATACCTCATGATGTCCCTTTCGAGTTTAGACTATGTCCTGAGATAACGCTGCGAGTTAGTTTCGGTTTGGAGCAGGAGGAGGGAGCAGCTGCTCGCCTTCTTTAGAGGTTTAACAGCTAGCTTCCTGGCAAGCTAACCGCTAACACCCTGCCATCTCTCTTCGTCTGTTCGCTTCTTCTAGGCCCCGACACCGCAAGAAAACGGCTTCGAACACGATACTTGGTAGTTTAGTGACCAAATAAATCATAACATGTAGGTCACACGCGGTAAAAGGATAATAAAACGGTTTAAAAAGGGGGAGAGAGAGGGAGAGGAGCCGAGTACGTTACCATGTCAGTCGGCCTTTCTTGTTGACAAGTTCTGAGCGACTTCCGTATATTTTAGCTCATGACACGAGGGGCGGGGCTTGTGATGTCAAATTGTTTTTCTTTCTCTCATTCATAAAAATGTTCCTTCAAATCAAATGTTTTAGACTTAATCTTAATTAATCCTCCTTATTTTAAACACTACAAGTTCGTGTATTAATACAGGCCGCGGGTAATATCTAAAAGGAGTCTAAAAAGTGAAATGTTTATTTCTTAACACAAGGTGTCAGTGTCATACATCACTTTTAATTCACAAAAATGCAACAAGGCCTTCCAGGACTTCTCTCACAGAGTAAGTACATTTACTTTCAAGTACTGTGTTTCTTTATTTTGAATACAGTATTTTCATTTTATGTAAATTTATACTTAAATTTCTGTAACAATAGAAGAAATATTCAGATTCTTCACTTAAATATCCCAATCAGACATGTTTTAAGACATATAACAGCAGTGTGGGAAATTTAATCATGCACTGTGCTGAAGTATTTGTAAGTAATTAAGCATTTAAAAGAAATACTTATTAGATTGAGGAAGGAAGAAAATAAGGGTTTCTTTCCCCTTTCACAAAAAACGAAGATTAGACAAGACAGGATTCTTTCTTGCCTCATTATTCATGACCCCTCCAGATCTTTCTTGTGACCTTTGAAAGGGTCCAACCTATTGGCTGGGAACCAATTGGTTAAACTACCTAACTGTGTATACACTATCTGTAGTTCAAACTAGTTACTTTGACCAGCTACAACAGTAAGATGATACTTGTGCATTGAAGTATAAAAACTCAAACAGTGTCACATGGGTCACATCTAATTTTACTTGTACTGGAGTACTTTACAAATGCTTTCTTAGCTCTTTTGCAGAGTAATTCAATACTTCTTCCTTCTGCTTTGAAAATTACTTTGTGTCTGATATGTTTTTTCCATTAGAAAAAGTTCTATTACCTCATTAAAAATTCCTAAAACTACATCTAGGTCAACTCCTCCTCTCTCACTGAAAAATCCAGAATCTATGAATATGCAAATATTTTTCATTTCAGACGTTGAAGTGCGGGGCTCAAGATGTCTCCTGCTTCCATTCTCAGTGAATGTGCACTGGAGGTTTCAAGTTTCCAAATCACACTTGTGTAAGATGCATATTGCACCATGAGTGGCTCCAAACTAGTTGTGATGTCACAAAATCGTCTCACTCGTACACACCTTAAACTCAGATTCAAAGTAAGTTGAGTGAAACTTTCCTTCTTCAACAGCTGAACGTGAAACCACATGTGCATGCACAGACATTATCCTACACAGAGAAGGTCAAACATACAGGTGGATTTAGTATAAACAAAACATATTTTCGAGTGCAGGAGACTTTATGTAAAATTGTAATTTAAAAACACTGCAAAGAGTAAAGTGTTACTCCACCATATTATAAAGTTTTATCCCACAATATTTCATAGCTGCAGTTTCTTTTCAGATTAGGATTTTTCAGATTAGTTTGTGAAATCTAAAGCTTTGATGTAGGAAAACTAATTAACAGTATAAAAAATTATTAAAATGATGCCACATTGACACTGTCATGAACAATACAGATAACACTATGAATGCTGCCATTTGTATTTGTACTTTTACTTTTAGTTACTTTAAGTACATTATCATGACAGTACTTCTGCACTTTTACTAGCCTGAGTAAAATTTTGAATGCACAACTTTTACATGTGATAAAGTACTTTTATAGTGTGTAATTAAGTAAGTTATTATTTTTTTTAAATCCCAGTGCTGCTCCACCACTGGTGATATCTGTATCATTAATCGTTACGCAGCTATGAAAAAAAAATGACGTCTGCACATCTGGAGGAGGACCCAGAGGAAAATCCATCCACCTCTCTCTCTCTCTCTCTCTCTCTCTCTCTCTCTCTCTCTCTCTCTCTCTCTCTCTCTCTCTGACCACGTCCACACACTTTGCAGACAGTCCCACTATAGGAAAAAAGGAAGCCAAACTATGAAGCTTTAGTGAAGTTAACAACAGCTGAACATTTGTGGCAGCCAGCTGATGCCTGTAGCATTGTGTTAGTTGTTTTTGCACTCAGCTCTGACGGAGTCGCTTTTGTGTGTCCATGCGGGAATCCGATACAGTTTTCTTGCCACGTTTTTTAAAAACGGAGTTGCATCGATCGACATTGTTTTGATTTTTTTTTTGTTTTTTTCTCCCTCCCTTCGTCGTGTTTCTGTCAGGACGGCGGGACTCGTGTTGTAGAGAGTTAGTTTGCTCAACTTATTTCTCTTTGGGGGGGCGGTATAGTTTGCAGATACCAGAATGCTGCCCCAGCTCCTCACAGTGGCCTGTGGTCTCTGCTGCTTTGGTTTTACCTCCGTCACTGCAAATGTCCTAAAAGCCGAGGTAAGTGCCATGAAAAACAGGATTCATTTACTCCTTCAGACCGTGCATCGGCATATATGTAGATATTTGTTCACATATGCAATGTGTCATGCTATAATGTGTCAACAACGTGTGTTTTTTTGCACTGTATCCATTTTCTGAGGTTTTCCACAATATTCCCGCTGTGTGCTGAACATTTACAATATTCTGCAGTAGAAAATATTAACTTTACACCAATCTTATTTTATTGTATTTTTGATCTTGGAGATTGTAGTTTAGCTGTTATCTGTATTGTTTAATAGGTTTTCTCTAATCTTTCAGTGGCCAGGGAGGAACTGTTTATATTCCCCTCATGTTTATTCTCCCTCCCTCAAACATTCCTGATCTCTGTTTTCCCTCTGCTAAGAACTGTTTAAAAGAGTCCAGCAGAAAATGTAACGACAGATGAAACTTCACCCAGACGAGAAAAAAAAAGTCATGACTCTAAACTTTAGTGGTTTTTAAAGGAGGAGGGGGAGATCCAACCGTGCAGGGGCAGAGTGCAGTTTAGAAAAACCTCAGCTGAGCTGCTTTGTTCTGAGAGAAAGGGGGTAGTGGAGGTGGTGGTATGGGAGGAGTAGGGGTGGGGGTTTCATCCGCCTGTGTAGACTTCACAGACAGGAGGACGGGAAGTTGGTCTGCCTTCACAACAAGCTGGACTTGAGGGGCTCCATCTGGGAGACGTTATAGGCCTCAGGCGTCGGGCTGTGAAGAGACACTAAAGTGCAGTTTAACTCATCTAAACAACAGATTTTGTCATCAGGTCTCGTGCAGCTTTGCAAATGATTGGTTACGAGCACCCCCGGGCGCCTCAGGTCTCGGCCCATTTTAGATTTGCTCTAAATGTAGTCCTTCATCCCTGAGCGTTCCAGTTCACCTGGTAGATAACATCAATAATAACCAGTGGTTACAAGTGCATGGAAACATAGAGGGTGTTTAATGTGATCATTTACAGCACCACATCAGAAACAGGTCACATTCAGTCAGGAAGTGCAGAAACGACGTGTTTCTCTGCCACAGGAAATTGATTCACAGAGCAAAAAGTTCATTAATTACAACTGTAGAGTAACAAAAAACAAAAAACCCACCAAAGACACACACGCAAGAGTCTGAGCTGTAGTTTTTAGGAGGGCAACAGGATGCATGAAGAAGTGAAGGAAGACCTTAGTCACTGACCACAAGTTGCTGGCGTGTGAGTCAAGCCAGACATGGTGGATAACTCAGAGAGTCAGACGCCACAGGCCGCTGCCCTCCTGCGGCGAACACACCGACACAGTGATGAACGTCTGTAAACAAAGTGAGAAAACATGGCTGTTTGCTGCAGCGTCATCTTTAGCAGCAGCGGGATAATATATCTTTTCCATCCCGGCGGCAGCGTAGATACGCATCAGATCTAAAGTGAATGCCTGGTCTGTTGATGCAGGTTGTGTCGCACTGTTTTATCTCAGTGTGAGACGCTGCTGCGATGCTGTCAGACTTACCACTCTGTCCCGATGCAGAAAGAGGATAAGCTTTAATTATGGCTTCAGGATGACATCACCTGAGAGCTGCATATGAACCCTGTGATCAACAGATAGACTTGTCTGTGTGCTGGAGAAAACAGACTAAACTGGGGACAGAAACAAAGACAAAATCAGAACTTCATTAGATGATGTTTAATTAACATTGATGGAGTTCAGTCCTGGGTGGGGGGTTGGGGGGGGGGGGGGTTGAGCAAGCAGAACTCAGATGGAGAAACTGACCTTTGAGGAATTTTGTGGTTTATCAGTGTTGCTCAACATCTGAACATCCCGCTCTGACTTCACTATGACAAACTAAACCAACTTAATCCATGTTGAGGGAAAAGAGAAGCTCCACCAACAGAGGAATAAGACCTCAACAATTCTCTGAAAATGAAACCACTTCTGCTAAAGTCGAGTACCTTTGTACCTTCCCACATCTGTTTTCATTCTCCTTTTTTTTCCTTTTTTTTTTTTTGCCTTGTCTCACATTTTTTACTTAAATAAAATGCTTAGTTGGACCTTGTGAGTAAAGGAAGTGGGCAGCAATGAAAACAACAGGGTCTAAAACAGGATCTCTCCATATCTGGCAAAAAAACATTTCGGAGATTTCCCGTTGCCGTCCGCAGACACATGTCTCGTGATCGCAGCGGAGGGTTACACATCTGGTCAAAACACATCTGGTTCCAATTCTCTTTATCTGGAGTAGAGTCGCTGTTGATGTAGCATCAAAGAAGAGCCTTGCTCAGGATCTGCTCTGACAGGCAGCGGCTGTCACTTATGAAATGTCAAAAACAATCAGCAGGATCGGCCTTAATGAGAAACCGATGGACTTCAAGGGAGAGAGGGAGCTTATCTTTGCTCTGCAGCTAAGTAAATGGTAACAACCTTGGTCACAAAGAAGACATCAAAGAGAGAAAGTTTCCACCGCAACGTTAATAAGTGTAGACTCGTGAGTCTCAGGCAAGATAGATACATTTCTACCATAGTTTGGACCGAGATTTACATTCGGACTGTTTTCGTCTCAGCTGCTCAGCTGCTTGGGTTTAACTGAAGTCGAGATCTGGGAGAAAGACTTGGTCAGTTTCCTGTAGTGGACATTAACTGAGTACTTTTACTCAAGTACTTCATAAATGTATATAGAATGGAATTACAAGTACCTCATAAACTGTAGTTAAAGTTTATGAGGTATTTGTATTTCCATTTTATATGCAGTACTTCTACTCTGTACTTTTGACCACACAACACTAATCTTAGTTTCTACATGGAACTAAAATAAATGACATCTGGAGATTATAGAATAAAATGTATTGTTTCATGATCGTTTTCATAACAGAGTTCAAAGAGTTGACGAAAACAATCGCAGCTCAATGTCTACTCACTAGCTTTTCCTGGAACTTTCAGCTGCATCTCGTGGCCTTCATCAGCAGCTCGAGTTTACTCAGTTGTCGTGGAGATGGCTCAGTTTTCATCACATGACCCAAGTTCTAGTTATAACTATATAGCTGTAGCTCCAACTCAGCAGAATGATGTTAGTGGATCATTAATGATGAGATTAATAAATCGTACTTCTTAATGAGTAATTTCACCTTTAATGCTATAGAATATTTTGATGTTAATACTTTTTCTATTTTTACTTTTTTGCATAAAAAATGCAATACACTGTGGTATTAGAACGTCTAAATACTTAATTCACCACTGCTCAAGTGTCTGTGAAACAAAAGCCCAAGAGGTTGTGTGAATTTAATGGTCACAAATCATAAATTTGCCTGAAAGTGCTTCAGAACCTAAAGTACTGCAAACCGCCTCTATCATTTTAAAAACTCCCCCAAACAAGCCTTAAACAGGAAGCAATACCAACATGTAAACATAGTCCATCACAGGTGAAAGTACGGCAGTTAAACATTTACAAAAGTCAAACTTTGTCAGCACAATGCACTAGAGTATCAAAAGTAAAAGTACTCATCGTGCAGAAAGGATCATTACAAAGCAGGATTTACCAGCCAAGTGGTTTTTCTTTACTACTAAGCCGTTCCAATTGTCCCATTCAGCAATTTATAATGGTAAATAAATGATGTAATCTTATATATACGTATACCTTAAGGGAAGTTTATTCTATGACTATCCAAGATTCTTATATATTTTGTACATGAAATATTAATCTGCAAAGTAACTAATAGCTACAGCTTTCAAGTGTAGTGTAAAAAGTACAGTGCAGTCTGAAATGTACTGCAGCAGTAGTAGTATAAAAAAAAAAAACATAAAATACAAACACTCAAGTAAAGTACAAGTACCTCAAAACTGTCATGTGACCTGTCCCACAGTGCAGTGAAGATTTCTTCTAGAGGTATTTAATAGTGAACTGTTGGCAGGCATCAGTGCAATAAGGTTTCATGAAGCAGAGTGAAACCATCCAGTGGTTGTATTATTTGACCTGTTTGACCCAGTAAAAGTGTAAATGTAGAAAAAATATCACACGGCGCTGGTGTGAGTGCGAACTGAGTCTGAGAAGCCAAGAAATGAAGGTGATGTGAGATTCAGTCCCTCATGAGCAGAATTCTCTGTTTTTTCCGTTGGCAACGAACGAGAGGAACATCTGACTCAGTCCCTCAAATTTAAATTCAGCCATACTCCTCTAACTCTCCTCTCTCTCCCTGCTTTTCTTTTACCACTCTTCCTTCTAATGTCTTTACCTCTCCCTCTCCTAATGTAACTCTGCACTTTAGATCATCTTCTGCTGTACTTCACCCTCTTGTCCGTCCCTTTTTCTTCCCTCGGCCCTGCAGAGTTTTCTAAAGACGGCAAATTAAGTATCCAACTCGTTTATAGAGCTTGAAAAAACAGATTTACAAAAAAGAGGCTGTGGATCTTTCCAAGAGGCAGTTTCAGGCAGCCTTGCCATACACAAAATAGTTTGGCATAGTTTAATAGTCACATTACTGCACTGCAAAATGTATACATGGTGAAATATGCACATAAAAGGTCATTTCTAGTTCCTTTTCTTAATACTGCATAAAAATAGACAATCACCCATGTGATGCATTTACTGACACAATGAGAATTTTGCTTCCTATGAAAGTGTCATACGTTTCTATTTTACCACAAATCTATAAAAGCACAGGGGAATTTTGTGTCATTTTGTTTATAACTCTTGTAGGAAGTTGTGGTTGGCTTTTTTTTTTTTTCCTAGTGCCTGCAGAAAGCAAATTGCAACTCAGTGTCATGTGAACGTGAGTAAGAGTGCGTGACAATAGAGGGCCCTGACACCCTGTGATGGGTGGCACCATGGTCCCAGTTTTCAAGAATGGATTACAAAAAGTAACTGCCCCGAGGAGCCGTGGAAGCTCCAGTCTCGCCGTGTTTCGACTTGTTTTTATGCACGATGAAGACACATTATCACCTGACATAACGAGGCGATCTTGAACCCCCATCTTAAGGAGGGTAGTTCAGTTTTGTGCTTATATGTTGCCTATTCCCAAATGTATTTGTTCAATCAAATCAGCACACAGTAAATCTGGGGCCAGGCTGCTTTCTAGCAAAGAGAAAACTGTCCATGTTGCACAGAGAGTGGGAAGGAGAGGGTTGTAGATTCATAAAATGAAAAAATCAAAAGATATTCAGTTTACTATAATTAAAGACAAGGAAAAAACAGCAAATCCCTATATTTAAGAAGCAGGAACAACAGAACTTGTGCAATTTCCGACTTGAAAATGACACAAATGATTAAAAGGTTATTAGAAATCCAATGGATTAATTGTTTCAGCTCTACATTTAGCAGTAAGGTCACAGTAGGGTCAGAGAATCTATGTATACATCACACAGCTCCAGCGAAACAACCTGTTTGCATCACGCTGGTTGTGTTTCACTGTCTGTGCATTATACATTCAGACCTCATGTCACTGCACACACACTGCACACAGACCCAGGGGTGTGTTTACCAAACCAGCAGCCAGACCTTTGACCACACATGGCTGCGTAGCGAGCTACCCAGCTACGCCGAGGCCAACAATACCGGCCATGTACAAGTCTCAATAAATAGAAGCTTTGATGGTGGCTGCTGGGAATTCCAGGGAGGAGGGGTGTATGCTGGGATACCTGGCGTCCCGACCGGAGGTGGTGGTGGTGGTGTGTGGAGTAGTTTGGGACTAGGGGGAGAGAAGTGGAGGTCTTGACGGTGTGGGGGAGACTTTTTCATGGGAGTGTTTTTATAGAAGCAGACGCGTCACCACACTGGAGCCACAGGACACACTAGCAGCACTCAGCAGCCGGGGCAGAGAAAGTAAATTTGGTTGGTGTTAGAGGCAGATTGACTGAGAGAGAGTCAGGGGATAAATTAAATGAACTAGATGCTTAAATAATCCAGAGAAATCTTGAAGAAATTGTGAGGGGGGAATAAGCAGAGATGGAGAGAAGGGGGATAGGTTGCCTCTCCGCAGGTCCTCATAAGTGAACCTTGTTCTCTGGCCTCTCTGCCCACCACATGACTAACAGTAGCTGTGTGTGCACACAGGCAGTATATGGCCAGGTAGTCCTGTCCCGGTCCGCTGCATTTCCATCCCTCCCCCTGCTTTTCCCCTTCACTTGCCGGAGGAAAGGCTTGAAGAGAAAACCAGCACTGATGGTGGAACAAGAGAGATATCTGAGGTTTAGATGACGCTAACGAAGGAATTCGGGGTAATTCCACCGACTTTAATTTGTGGTGGGGATGAAAATGTGTGTGTTAACTCAGTGTGCGCAGATGCATAATTGGAAACACACACTTAGAGACGCGGTTAGGCCTCAACTGCTCCAACAAGCAGCCCGAGAGATGAGAAGATCGATAGCACTCCTGCGTTTATCTGTTAAATATGAAGCTACAGCTAGCAGCCAGTTAGGTTAGCTTAGCTTAGCTTAGCATAAAGACTGAAAACAGGGGGAAACAGCTAGCATGGCTCTGTACAATGTTATAAAATATGCCTACCACTTCCTGTAAAAGTGTAATTTTTACACTTAAGATTTTGAGCAAGAAATAACATGTTAATTTTTGAGCTTTAAAGGAATATTATGTAAATTACATTACACACTCTTCCTCTGGTGAACAAAAAGAAGAATTATAAGCAATCTCCTGGCCATGTGTGTCTAATGGACAGACATGAGAGTGGTAAAAAAGTGAATAAAACGTCAAACTATTCCTTTAACAGCGTCTCCGTCCAGTCTTAGACCACCAGCAGCAGGCAGTGGAAAGAATAGGCTGGTCTTTCATGTGTAAAGATAAATAGTGGTGGTTTTGGTTGACATGAGGACAGACAGGGAGAGAGAAGGGGGAGGACGAGGAGGAGGACAGACAGAGACAGCGGCAGGAAGATCTTAAAGTCTTTGAGGAGCCTAAATGTTGCTGAAAATGTTACTTTTTCCAGCGTTATGACCGCCAGTTGTCTTTGGCTGCGAAAGTCTAGACAGGGTTCTGGGTCATTGTGACTAAAATGACATCAGTGTTTTCAGATTGTGTGTTTTATTTGGCTCTCAGTTCCTCTCTCATCCCTCCTTATGACCCCACAACAAAGTTTCCCGTAACAGGCTCGGCATAAATCAGGGGACATGAGAGGATTTGGTGTTAGTTTTTAGTAGTTTGTAAACGGGATAAAGTCGCAGTCACATGACGAAAAAGACAATAAATTTAACGCGCTGAGTTACCTCAGTGTGTGTTGGCTGCTGTGGGTTAACAAGTCAGCTTGGCACACGAAAAAACCCACACCCTTTGTCCCCTTATTCACCATGCAATCTCTATTACACATCTGCACTGGGAGAAGCAGGTCCAAACAAGCGCCGAGGGTTGACTGGAAGTCGTCAAAGACCCACATGTTCACACAAGCGGCCAATCCCTTGGTTTTTGTTGACTAAGATGTTTGCTAAGATGTTTTTCCTGTTGTTTCTGGCGATTCTTACTGAGACCCGCCTGAGCTACTGAGAAATCCAAAGAAAGTAAAACAGAAAGAAATAAATGATAATTATGTTGCAAACCTCCCAATAAGTGCGTCATACAAAATAAAAAGCCTCCTCATTGTATTTATGCAGCTAAATGTCATTTTCCCATCATAGCATGTAGCATTTTGTTTTTATGGAAATATAAAGTCCCATACTAGAACTTCTGTATACCGAGTGTAGCAGCCATGATGAGTTTTATTTTATTTTTTTTATTTTGCTCTTCCAGATGAGAAAGATTCGCATGTTGTTTTAGAGGCATCACACCCTCCTCCTCTCCTGCGTCAAGTGTCGTAATCTGCACGATCGTTTATATTTTCTTGATCTTGATTTAATTAATTGTTGGGTCTGTGATTCATCAGCTTGTTAACCAACAAACCAGGCTGCCTATTGTTTCTTTAAGCACACAAATCACTTTTAGTTTAAAACATAACCATGGAAATGGAGGTGTCCACTTCATCAGAAGATGAATATCACATTTTCAGATTGTACATAAGAGCCTATATATTTCATATTTTTGTAAAAGTTTCAGCTTTTTGTGTGTATTAAATTATTGAAGCAAATCTCCCTCACTATTATGAAAATAATGATATTTATTACGTGTTTAGTGAATGCACATGGTGCCAATAATTTAATTTCTTATTATGTCAGGAACTCATATGTACAGTGTAATTTGTGGTTTAAAAATGTAGGTTCAGCAGAATATATTTGATATTAGCGTTGACAGATTTTTCACACAGTCTACATGGTCTAATAAAAATGCATTTTATTTATAGTTCTATATATATATTTATAGATCTTCAAGATCTCTATCTGCTAAAGGAAACTGTGTGTAATGGGATCATCATGTCATTTAGTATGTAGGTGGTAACATCCTGTGTCCGGTGGCGGTGTCTATGTTTAAAAAGAAAAGCATCCCACAAACAAAACTCTTAATCAGTATCTAAATATATACACATTATTTACATTATTTACTTTTCTTTCTTTCCCCTCTCTCTCTCTCTCTCTCTCTCTCTCTCTCTCTCTCAGGCTTGGCTGCAGAAGTTTGGCTACCTGCCTCCAGGTGACATCAGAGCCCAGGCCATCCGCTCACCAAAGTCCATTGAAACAGCGATAGCAGCCATGCAGAGTTTTTACGGTTTGACCGTCACCGGCTCCATAGACTCCAACACGTTAGAGTGAGTCCTGGTTGACGATGGTGATTTAATAACACATAACTGCTTGGATTCATATTAATGAAAATATTCATATTCATATAATGTTCATATTCAAAAGTCTGGAGGTCATTTGATGACTTGCAAGACGAACTGAGAGAGTCGAAGGAATCAAGGTTACCGTTCTCAAAAAGATGTGTCTTTCAAAGCAGTTAAAGTATTTTACATAGTTGAAAATTGGGAATATTATTTTGCTGTTGCCAGGGCGATGAGCCGGCCGCGGTGTGGTGTCCCTGACAAGTTCGGCCCGGCGCTGAAAACTAACCTGAGGAGGAAGAGATACGCTGTGCAGGGTCTGAAGTGGGACAAATCTGAGGTGACCTTCAGGTCAGTATCACACTCTGCACACCTTCACTAATCTGCAGTTTGACTTTACTGCTGAAGTTTTTCACGTGGATTTGATTTTTCATGCAACTCTAACTTTCTTTTAGTGTATTATTCTGAGTTGAGTCCAACCGTCCCAGCCCTGACTCTCTGCCTCTCCCTTCTTTACAACAGCATACAGAACTACACCCCTAAGGTCGGAGAACGAGCCACGAATGAAGCCATTCGAAAGGCCTTCAAGGTGTGGGAGAGCGCGATCCCGCTCACCTTCAGGGAGATCCCCTACAGCCACATCAGAGGCAAGGTCGACAAGTACGCGGACATCATGCTCTCCTTCGCAGAGGGTTTCCATGGAGACAGCACACCGTTCGACGGTGAAGGCGGCTTCCTGGCTCATGCTTACTTCCCGGGACAGGGCATCGGGGGAGACACGCACTTTGACCTTGCCGAGCCTTGGACCACCGGGAACGTCGACCAGGGAGGTAAGAGAAAGAAGAGTCGAAGGTCAAAGGTAGATCTAACAACAAGCTGAAACAGACTGAACTAAATATCCTCTCCTCTCTCTCTCTGAAGGTAATGATGTTTTCCTGGTAGCCGTCCATGAGTTGGGTCATGCTCTGGGTCTGGAGCACTCCAACAACCCCTCTGCCATCATGGCCCCCTTCTACCAGTGGTTTGACACCGAAAACTTCCAGCTCCCTGACGACGACCGCAGAGGCATCCAGACAATTTATGGTGGGTTGTTCTCCTAAAAGAATTGGAAATTGATTGGCAGCACATATTTGTGATGTTCCCAAAGAAAAATCCTCCCATTTAGGGTCTTGTGACAACTTTTAGTACAAAAATTACATACAGATTATACACCTTTGAAGCAGTCTGGCAGTCCAACAGTGTAAAAAGTCCTTGAAAACTCGATGTCCAAATGATCAAGAACCACTTGTTTGAATTTATTCATAGGCGGACGGTGTTTAAGGCCTAATTCACAGCTTTTTTATCAGTATTGATTAACTTTTAAAGATATGTTGTTTCCTAAAAGAAAGCCACATGATATCAACAGTTTTAACTTCGTAAGCGTATGGGTGCAATAAAAGATCTGAGTGTGTGCAAATACAGTAAACGATTGAAAAAAGACTTATTTTAAATGTGTTGGTTGCTCTTAATGCAAATGATCCATCTCTCACTTCTCTTTTTCTCTCAACACCTGAACCACAGGAACCAAGTCTGGCGCTCCCCCTCCTCCTCCCCGACCCACGAAGCCGTCCACCCCTGACAGGCCAGATCACGGCCCAGACATCTGTGAGGGACACTTTGACACCATCGCTGTCCTCAGAGGGGAAAAGTTTGTATTTAAGGTACAGGAGACCTTTTTCTTTTTTCCTGAAACCTTCTCAAAATGAACTCAAGGACCAAATATAAATATCTGTAGGACAGAGCTGGATTGTGCTGGTGCTGTGTTGTATAGTTGCAGGTAGTGGTGTTTAACTAACACGGGCACAAAAATATTCAATTCACTTTGATATAAAATCGAAATGAGCAGCAAAACTTGACATTTGCAGATCCAGGAATGGTTGATACAACTAAAAACTACTGTAGCTCTAATCTAACTCCATGTGTGTTGCAGGACAAGTGGTTTTGGCGCGTGCGTAACAACAAGGTGTTGCCAGGTTACCCCATGCCTATCGGTCACTTCTGGAGGGGACTGCCTTCAAACATCAACGCCGCCTATGAAAGGGATGATGGGAAATTTGTCTTCTTCAAGGGTAGGTTCCATGTTCCATTAGACTGAAACCAGATGACGAACTGGTCCTCTTTGATCTACTCTGATCCGTCATCCTTCCTGTTTTCAATCTCCGTTCTTCTCATCTCTCTGGTTTATTTTTCTCTCTTCCAATCTCCAGGTGACAGGTACTGGGTTTTCAGCGAGTCCACCATGGACAAGGATTCTCCCAAGAGCCTGAAAGACCTGGGTACCGGTCTCCCCAAAGACAAGCTTGACGCCGCTCTTTTCTACACGCCGACAGGACAGACGTACTTCTTCCGAGGCACTAAGTGAGTCTGTCCTCTGTTCAAATACATCTGAGGGTAGAGACATGATGGAAAATGAGAGGAAAGAGATGCTGTAAAGACCTTGAACCAGGATCTTTGTGATTACACAGTCAGCATCTTAAACCCTTGCTGGCCACAAGACGCCCCAGCAGGGTAGATTTTCAAAACAAAACACTTCTGTCCGGGACCACAGCCAGGATTTTTAGACATGCTGAGGTCATGAGTCAAAATTTCTCCAACATCAGCCCCTTTTTGATTCGCCTCCAAAAAAACATTTTCACTTCTGTTATTGAATTTTGGTAGAGAAACAGTAAAGCCGTTCATTTGATTTGATTAAATTCTCTTTCTTCTTTTAGTTTTGGCTGAATTTAAATAAATTGAGTCTTAAGAAGCCCCGCCTCTGTTTTAGAGATAATCACCCAAAGCTGTTTCAGATCCGTCTCTCATGCTGTGGATCTATAATAGTTCTGTCTGTGCGTCACTCGCAGGTACTACCGATTCAACGAGCAGACTCGCAACGTGGACAGCGGCTACCCAAAGCCCATCAGCACGTGGAGCGGAGCGCCAGACAACATCAAAGCTGCCATCATGAGTGAAGATGGATGTGAGTTTTGCTCGTGCTCAAACTGAGAATTCGGATGTGTATTATTCCAAGGTTTTGTGTTGTTGACATTTAGAGCTGAAACAATGAGTTGATTATTGAAATGAAATTACTATTTTGATAATTAATCAATAGTTTTAAGCCATTTCAAGCAAAAATACCAAAGATTTCTTCATATCTGGTTCTGAAATGTGAGGATTTGCTTCTTTTCTACTTTGTCATAAGTGATAATAATGTTATTGAATTATGGCATTTTCAAGACGCCACCTTGGGATTTTAGGAATCTGTGTTGGACATTTCCACACAATTTTCTGGTATTAAGTAGACAAAGAGATTCATCCATTCATTGAGAACAGTAAAGGCAGATTGGGTTATGAAAATAATCATTCACAGCCCCTGAAAACTGCAAAAACTCACAAAACTAACTTCTGATCCCGTCTTCCGCAGCTTACACGTATTTCTACAAAGCCAACAAGTACTGGAAGTTCAACAACCAGTACCTGAAGGTGGAGTCCGGCTATCCCAAGTCTGTGCTGAGTGACTGGATGGGCTGCGAGAGCGAGGAGCCCAAGAAGGGTCGGGAAGAGGAGGTGATCATCATCGAGGTGGACGAGTCGCAGTCCGGGGCCGGGCCGGTGGCCGTGGTGATCCCTCTCCTGCTACTGGTGCTGGTGGTCGTCACTCTGGGAGCGCTTTTGTTCTTCAGGAAGTACGGCACGCCTCGACGCCTCCTCTACTGCCAGAGATCCCTCCTGGACAAGGTGTAGACAAAGCGATGGGCGATTGACAGACTGCCACAGAGGGACAGAGCGAGAGGGGGAGAGAGAACGAGGGGCCGGGTGAAGATGGAAACGGAGAGGGGGGGAAGAAGTGAAAGAGGAGGAGAGAACTGGAAGAGGAAAAAGACAGAAGAAGTGGGGGATAGAAAGAGGACGATGTGTTAGGTTTTGGGTGGTTTGTATGTGCCACAAAAGAGGGGGGAAAAAAAAAAAAAGAGAAAGGCCCTAGAAACTGAAATCAGGAAAATGTGTATTTGTATTTTAACTATTTACATGTACTGTTCTGTGTTCAGAGATTAAAGAACATACCCACAATCTCACATAGAGAAGGGAACTGTACAAAGACTCGTCATCTTCATCGACTTCCCTCCCGCCTCTCCTCTCTCACATCCCAGGTATTAAAGAAAAAAAAAGAAAAACATCCCCGTATCCTTCCTCCCTCTACTCCAACTGGACGACTCCAGCTGAACTGCTGTCTGATTCATTAAATTCCCCAACCAGAAACTTTTTCTTCTGTGTTTTCAGTTTGGGTTTTACTGAGAAATTCATCATCTCTGTTGAGAGTTTTTTGCCGTGGAATTCATCCCTCGGGTTTTTTTCTTCTTTTTTGTTTTTTTGGGTGAAGTTTTGTTTCAATATGACATTTGCTCTTAAAGTTAAAGTTTTGAAGTTAAGCCACGCAATATCGCTCGTATTTGTCTGCTTTTCTTTTCTACCACTAAGTAGGGCTGGGTATCAAACCTCAGACTCCTTCAGTACTGCCAGAAATGTGTCACAGCAGCAGGTAGCGTTGTCAGATTCATTCGATCAAATAGGCCCCCAGATTTAAATCACATGCTGCTGACGTTAGCACTTGTACTGCTGCTTGTTTTCAGGCGACATTTAACATTTAACATTTAACTTTGGCTTCTTTTTGTTCATGTAAAAAAAAGGAGGAAAAACATTCATATCTCTCAAAGTAAGGTACTGAAATAACTGGTGCTCAGGTATCGCATCAGGACTATTATAGAAAAATTTAAAAACAATACCCAGCCCTGCGACTAAACACCCAAAGACGACCATGTTCAGTTTTAGTTATTATCATTATTATTACCTAATCTTTGGATGGATCTAACGAAGCTGAGTGTAATAGCACATCCCCAATGCAAAGTATTAGTAGTGATCAATGCAGACTTTCAAACATGCACACATGGGATTTCTGATTGGTATTTGTTTAACCTCAATTATGTCCACAAAAGTCAGATGTTACATGAGGCTGCTGCAGGAGATTTCTCCTTGTTTGTTTGATGGATCTAATCTTTTTTTTTTTAATGTCTGTGTAACTGCAACTTCAGACACTTAAACAGCGCAGGCAAAACTCTTCTTTCAGTGCAAGCAGTCAGACGGGAAATGGTTTTTGTTTTGTTTTTGTTTTGGTTTTTTTTGTTAAAACGTGATGATGACAGTTTTGAAACATTCCAGTACATTTCTTGTTGAAGACGAGCAGAGCTGCTTGTCCAGATGTGTCAGTAAGCGGTACAGCTTCCAACAATATGGTGCAATTTTTTAATTATTATCGTTGTTATGGGGAATTGTTGTTATTATAAGTATGGTTATTGTTATTATTGTTCTCCTGGTAAAGTTATAATGACTTTTTTTTTTTTTTTTTTGCTTTTGTACGTTGTCATTTGGAGTCCTGCTGGACAGAGGCATAACATGACAATGATGGAAATGAATCCCAGTTTACACTCGCGTGTGGTGAATTAGATCAGATCAGAGGGTAAATGTGAGTTCAGGGAGTTTCTTTTTGTTCTGAAACACCCGAAATTACGCAGACGTCGGCACAGAATAACAAGCAATGCTATTTATGAACTTTGACACAGATGGTGCTCAATGTTTTTTTTCTTTCTGTTTTTTTTTTTTTCTCTAACTCAAATCAAAATTGAAGGTGAATTGATTTAATAAATAACAATGATAATGGTAATGATATTTATAATGATGATCATATCAATAAAATGCAATGAGATTTTTTTTTCTGCCTGTTTTCACTTTTGTATTTCAGTAGATAAAGTGAAATTAAACTATTTTCTACAAACAGTCATAACAGTTTTTTCAGTGCTTTCAGAATCTTTTCACCAGTGTCTGAACACACACACACACACACACACACACACACACACACACACACACACACACACTTTCACATCACAAGCTAAAGCACAACAACAAATACAACCATTTTTTGGATATTGAATTTTAGCTACCAAGAAAAGAAGAAAAAGTAAGAGAAAAACTTTTGTTTCAGAAGATATCAACGAGGAAATGTCTCTGTAACACTCCACAAGTCTGTTTATTCTTTTTTTGACTAAATACTGAAGTGTAACTCTTTACTTTAATCCCCCCATTAAGCTTCGATAAGCACTATATAAACAATTTACAAACACTGCAGGCGGCCAAAAGCATCACAGTTCGCCGTTGTTTTTAAGAAGTTGACATTGTGGAGACGAAACTGTTTGAATTCTAGCAGCTTCACGTGATGATTGCCTGGATTCAAGCCTCAGTCCCAGCTAGACGCCACAGTTCGTATCCGGAAACTAATGTGTTATGATTAGTGTCACAATAAGCTGAAACTCATTTTTCAAAACTGGGAGAAGTGTTTGGAAACATCGCTTGTTTTTGATGATGATGATTACATCAGGTCAACATCTGCCACTCTTTTTTCTAGTTTTCTAGGCATTTAAATGTGTTTTCATTATTTATCGCATATTTGGACCCACATAAGTTGTTACCTTGACAACAATTACCCCTCTACCTTATTATAAACTATATTTTAGTGCATAATATATTAACAGCAATAATATCCACCTATGAAAACAATATTAAAACATATATTAACATTACAAGGAATATGCAAAAGCAAATAAAGTTTTTAAAAGATCTATGCTTTTTATTTGCAGGCCTGACTTTAAGAAAAAAGCTTTAGTGGCTTTTCTAACCTGTTTTGTAAAATCTTTGATCTAATGTCAAATGTGGCCCTCTATGTAAAAGTTTTTTTTTCTTTTTGCACTGGTCTTTGGTCGAGGTAATGTAGCGTGACCTCCACTAACCCGCCTAGTTTAACCCATCGTGATCCCTGACCTCCATGTTGAGGAATATCATTGTTGGGCAAAGACAAAGAGGATTAAACAAAGAGATGCGATGTGTGTGACTAATCTTCACCTCCTCCTGACAGACCAGGTTGCCGCCTACCGCAGGGCCACAGATGGAGCAGTCTGGATGCAGTTACACCGGTGGTTGTTTTGGACACGGAGCCAGCAGTCATGTGTGCAGGAACGAGCTGGAAAAAGTGACTGAACGGTCACATTTTTCAGAGAAGTGCGTTCCAGCTGAGCATCTGGTATTCTTGAAACATCTGAGCCTCTTGGCCCGGCTGTAGTCTGCATGTGTGTATACTGTATGTATGTGTGTGTGTGTGTGTGTGTGTGTGTGTGTGTGTGTGTGTGTGTGAGAGAGAGTTCTGCTTCATGCAAAGAAAAGTTTACACCCTGGCTCTCCCCTCTTAAAATTAATTGTAAGCAAATGTGTGTGTGTGTGTGTGTGTGTGTGTGTGTGTATGGGGGGGAGGGACGGACAGTGTGTGAAGAAAAAGAAGCGAGAAAGGAAAGGTGAGGAGAGAGAAGTGAGAGGAGCAGTAAAACAGAAATGTTTTTAATGGTTTGGGGATATTTTTCCCTCTGCACAGTTCTATCCAAAAAAACTCTAATGCATGCAGCCCCCCCCCCCCCCCACTCCCCTCACTCCCCTCACTCCCCTCACTCCCCTACTCCCCTACTCCCTCCCCTCTCTCTTGCTCTCTCTTATTTCCTCACCCATTGCAAAATTATTCTTTTTATGAGGCTTCAGTCTCAAACCACTCCTCCTCTCGCCACAAGTATCTCTGGTCTGTTTTTGCTCTTTCTTTCTTTCTCTCCCCCCTCCCCCCCCCCCCTCCCCTCCCCTCCCCTCCCCTTGTGCTCCCTGCTTTAACTCTTCACATACTGTACGCTGTGAGTGTAACGGTAAACAACAACAACCTGGTTAACCACAAGGCCAGGACAAACAACCACCAGCATAAAAGGAAAATGGCTGAAAATCATGTTGGTATGCAATTATGGTTTAGTCTCTAAAAAGCCCTGTTTTCATCTAAATGACATTTTCCAGAACATACATCATGATGGTTTGGCTTTTACACATTAAAATGTCTGTAAAAGTTGTTATCGCAGTTTGTAAAGTGACAGCCCAGCTTACAGTGTATGTTACTAAATAAAAAATTTTATAAAAACACAGTTTTATATCAGTTTTAATTGGATCTTAACCTGCAGAAGCTGTTTTTACAGCTGACCTCTGATTTTTCAGGATGCCAACGACATAAAGTAGTTTGATTATTATTTTTTATTATCACATTCAATAAGTTTAATTTGCAATCTAAATTATAATGAGGTCAAAAAGCTCCAGAACTAGCAAGTAAGTGGACCTTGAGTTAATGTGGGTCATTTCATGAGAGACTGAAAGAGGCATTTTTGCACCAAGTGTCATTGTTAAAATGTGGCCTGTCTGCTTCACTTGTATGAAAATACTGTACACTAACCTGACTGACCTCACCTTCTCTATTTTCTTTTCTCCTCACATCTGGCCATCCACTTTCCTCCTGCACTGGCCAAACCCTCTCCTTCTCCTTTCTGTGTCACCTGATGTTTCCATTTGTCTCGGTGAATGTCTTCCGCTGCTCCGCTGGATCACTGATGGATGTGTAGATGCAGCTGAACTATGTCTAAATGCTTAATGTTTCCAAATGTAAACTTTCAGCAATAGTCTTCCCAGCACTCACCGCATAGTTTATACTTCTGCTTTCTAAGAAAACCCCCGGTTATAAAGGTTGCATGCTTTATAGATCAGTTATGAGCCATTAATAAGAAACAATTGGAGGGTTGACAGGTTGTGAAAAATCTCTTCCTGAAAAGAATAACTTGGAAAGAGCAATGAAAACATTAATGACAGCAAATCACTAAAACCAGAATAAATATTAATCTATTAATAAAAGCACTCCTCTCCATATTTCTTGAACTGTAATCCTCGACTATAGACACATTTCTAAATATGAAGCAGTCTAATTGGTTGTGGAGTCGTTTTTCAGACATAAAGATCTGTAAATTATCCTGCAAATTAAAAAAGTTTATAGGACATTTAATTTTGTGCAGATGTTTTTTCTGCTTTCATATCCTGTTATTTGTCTCACAACCCCTCAGATTTATTAGGTGAATTTTTGGAAAGTTGTCACCCCCCCTCCCCAGGTTGGCAATGCTCTTAATTAACTGGAATTAATTAACTGGCTGCGTACCAATTTAACAATATCATATGTTCCCTATAATTAAAACCAAATTGCATGTTCTTTCCAGGAACCTTTTACTGCTCCTTTCTAGGAAATTATTAGGCAAGTATGGGACTTGCCCTTTCTTTCTTGCCTCCCAGCTCTCAGCTGATGCCCGCTCAGTGGGAGGAGCAGTCAGACCAGAGACAATCGTGTCTAATGGTTGATGTTGCTGATCAGGAAGGTCCAGAGCAAAAGACATAAAACTCCTCAGACTGTGTCAGAAGCCACATTTTTTCACTTAACTCTGGATCCTTCGTACAGTAATGTGGATGTCTGTTTGGAGGTGCTACCTGGTTTATGAGCCAAGCATCTGCTCTCCTTGTTTTGTAGGTCACAAGGATGAATACAGATGAGATCTTTGGCAGCCATGTTGGCTTTTATTCCTCTTTCTCCCCTTTTTTCCCCTCTTTCTCTCTCTCTCTCTCTCTCTCTGTCAGCCATTTTAATGCTGAACTCATACAGTCTGACTGGGCGGTGCAGGAACAACCATCGGGCTCAGCACTCCTTCTCCATGCCAGGCAGGAAGTGGCCAGGACAGCTGCTTGCAATTCAACCTGAGACTTTGTTTGGGTGACCTACATTATGGCACAATTTACTTTCTACTGTAACTTTTAACAGCACTTTTTCTTTTTCTCCTCATTTTCCCATTTTACTTGACTCTCAGTAACTAAGTGCACTTAGTTTAAAGTACAGCTTTGAGGTACTTGTACTTTACCTGGCCATGAAGTGAACTTTGTGCTACTTTATACTTCTGCTCTGCGTCATTTCAGAGGGAAATACTGCACTTTTAACTCTATCTATCTATCTAGTCTTTGACTTCTGCAGACCAAACTTCCACTTAAGCAGAAGCAAGTTGCATAAAAGGAAAACAAATAAGTGGTTTACTGTCCAGCGAGCAACAAACAAAAGATAATTGCAGCCTGCAGTTCCACTTCTCATACTGTCATGTGCAGTTCAAAATGTCGAGGCTGTGTAATTTTGTCCATCATGCTTCCCAGGGTGCCCCACACCCCAGGAAACCCAGGTCACGAACTATATGATTGTTCAGGTTGGAGGACCTGTTGGAGGAAGCGGTCTTTGGGAAGGAGTTGCTGAATCAGACGCTCCACAAACCCGGCCCCGACTCTGCACCGGGGGCGCTGCCCATCCTCCTGCACCCCCCATCCCAGTCATATATATGCCAGGAAACCCTCCCTGTTGTCTGGTCTGTGGGTAAAACTACACAGGCCTGTCAGCTAATCCTCAAAAGCAGCCACATCTGTCTCATCCTTCTCCCTCCATCCTAGCAGACTGACCTCACCTAACGCCCCCTACCTCCCTAAAACACCCTCCTCCTCCCTCCCTCCCTCCGTCGCTGACTTCTGCACAATAAGCAACATCTGGTTCTCATTTCACAAAAACCAAAACAACACGAGGAAGAGAGGAAGGGAGAGACGGGGGGAGGAGGGGAAAGACATTCACAGAAAAGCAGGATGTGAAAAGATGGTGAGTCAAGAGAAAGAATGAGGGGTTACGTTTCTCACTGTTGGTGCAGTTGGAGGTCTTTGATGGTCCAGGTGCGAGGATGACGAACGGGATGAATTGTGTCCCCTTACAAACACAACTTTGACATTTCTTACAACACTTTAACTTGTCTTTTAACACCCTCTGTGGTCTGTTCAGTGTACTCCCACACTTCTGTAACATGACAAACAGTCTGCTCCATCGGTCAACTGTATAAAAAAAAAAAAGTCAAAACGAGGAGGGGAGGTGGGGTGGGGGGAGAAAACTCCCATCTCCACAGAAAAGAATCTGCAACTCAGCGGCTAGCAGCCCTAATTACAGTGGGGCTTTGCTGAAGTCTGCAACAAGACCCGGGCAGAGAGAGAGAGAGAGAGAGAGAAAGGCAGATGTAGGGAGAGAAAAATGTGAGGAAGAAGGGAGAAGAAAGCAAAAAAAAAAGAGGGTGAGTGGAGGTGGGAGACAGGAGAGGCTTACCTCACTTTGTAAACAGTCTGTTTATAAATCAAAGTCACAGTAAATTTGTGCTGACTTTACAAAGGCACAGCTGCCTAAGCATCTCTGCAAAATGTCCCTTTACGCTAACTAACTGCACACGACCCAAAGTCTGGACATGACAAAATCATTTTAAAAAGAGCTAGAGAAAATCCAAGCTCCTCACTCAAAACAATATGACTTTAACTTTTTTTTTCCAGCTTAAAAATTTGAGCTGATACCATAAAAAAAAAACACTTTCTGTGGGACCACGCTTTCTGCCAACTTAGCTGCAGCCATCTAATCATCTTTCCAGACACCGGCCTGCAGAGCGCCACAGTCAAAATTCCAGCTTTTCCCCTCTTGTTGGCGGAGATGCCCCATGAAAATAAAACCTAAGTGGCTTTAAATGAGCTACACAAAGCTTAATTAGAGCTAAAAAAAAACCACCCATTTCTACCTACAAACATCATCCAGCATCAGACCTGTATTAAACTTGGGTTTGTATTTGTCTTTTTCTCTGGTGCTGGTGTCACATAAGGTTTCCTTTTTATTGGGTGACCACTTAAACTTAACTAAGCAGTTTCACCGAGGTGGTCTTGACCGAAACATTCGTCATGTATTTCAAGTAATAACACTGAGTTACTACAGCATGCCAAGGTGTGAACCCCTCACTCTCTCTCTTTAACAGACACACACACACACACACACACACACACAGTGAGGGTCCTGAATCAGTGCCACTTTATGTTTGCCAGCTCCTCCCTTCCTCTGCCTGCCCAACAAAACTCCTCTCTGAGCCCAGCGCCAGACAAAATGGCGTTTGAGCTCTCACACCGCCTCAAAGGAGAAATGCTGCATTCTAGTGGAAGCTGGGAGACATTAACACTCGAAAGTAAAATAAAAAAATAAAGTATCTATCTATCTATCTATCTATCTATCTATCTATCTATTGCTCATTTGCTTATTCTTCGAGCAGCCCACAGAGCCATGATCATAACAGCTTCATGTTCAACATATAAATCAAAAACAGAACAAACGTTTAATTCAGAAATCCATGAATACTGACAAACACAAATTATAATGCAGGAGAAAACCAACACATCCTTAATAAAATATTTCCAATAGGCAGAATGTCAATATGTTGTTTAGAATAAGGATATCACAACAGGATCACGTCGATAAACTGTGTCTAACTTTGAGATTTTTTCTTCATTAATAACTTCCCTTTAGGTTTGAATAAAAGAGACTTTTTATGCTCCTCCACTCTTTTGGCCTCGTCCTGTCTTTCCCTCCACATCTCTATTCCTTTGTCCATCTCCGCACTCAGCATCACGATCCGTCTCTGTGAGAGGACGGAAAAGATGAAAGGTTACAGATGAATGCAAGTAAAAATTATAAATGCAGACAGAGATGATTAAAAAAATAAAGATAAATGTGTGACACTCACGGCTAAAACTTCCTTCTCTTGCCTTCTCCTCAGCTGGCCCTTCATTGGTGGTGCTGGTCTTCCATCTGATCACAACACACAATAAAAAACTATGAATTACACTACAAAACACGCTACAAGTACATGACATTTTTATCAAATCACAGTCACAGCTTTCTCACATTATTGTGAGTTCAGAGTGAAGGAGGTGCGGCACAGACTTTATTGCATGAGTTAATGTTTTGGCAACATCAACTATTAACATGGTCATGTATAATTTACAGCTTCCAGATATGCAACATAGCCTAAACAGAATAAGATGCATGTAAATAACCATATAAACAAACCACATGCTGAATTCACCAACATCAGTGTGAGTAAAAACAACTACACTACATGGAAATGTAACAGAAAAAGGGCGAAGCACATCACTGTAGACATCCCCTATCTTAGCTTATGTCCCTTGAAATACGTCCAAATACCCGAGACTTGATGAAAAATAAAAATAAAAATAAAAGATACCTGCATACGACCAGTCAGGCAGATCTGTCAGAGGTCCATATTCTGTGCCGCTTCGAGAAAGTCCATGTCTGCAAGAAAACACACACATTATAAAGTATGAAACCTTCCAGTAGGAGGTCATGTTAGTCAGTGTGACAGTGGCTTTACTGACAATGGTGCCATTTCCATTCTACATACTAATCTTATGCACTAGGCATTGTATAATCATTTTCACAGTATACAGTTTTCTCTTTACTTCTGTACTTTGCTGCTTTGCGCACACAGAAAAGGATGCAAGACTTACATTGGTTGTTACCAATTAAACTTCACAAACAGATAGCAAAAATGTTTGTTGAGATTTAAGTTAATGTTTTGTTTACCAAGGTTTTTCCAAGGGCTATCTCACCACCATCCACAATTTGTTTTCATTTTTCTAAGTGTAAGCAGCCCAACTGTGTTCACCTTATCCTATTAACTCACTGTTCCACTCACTCTTTGTGCAGCCTGAATGGTTTTTTTTAAGCTGGCCCCAGGTATTGTGTGTGGTAATTTGATTAAATGCAAATTCATAAACGCACAAAAACTTGAAATAATGAAGGTTTAACAGGAACCTTCTCTAAGAGAGGGCCTCAAGATCAGATAACAAAGCAGCAGCCTCATTCAGGCCTTTATCATGCCTGTTGATAATGTGTTTAGTGGTCCACATTCCCAAACTAATTTTTAATTAAATTAGCACAAACCAGCAGGAGCACATTGAGACAAGAGCTTTTGGGGCCCTTGAGGTTATTCCCAGTTGATCATCAAGCCTTGGTGAGCATTAACAGCACACTTTTTTTTTTTTAGTACCACTATCAGCTGTTTTTGAGTATATAATAACACTTTTCTAGTGTAAAAACAATACTCCGACAGAGTAAACTTACTCTTTCCTCCATTTCTCTCCAGCCTGTACTCCACACGTTGTGCTGAACTGCCTGCTGGAGTTTCTCAACACTGGAAAACAACAAGAGGAAAAACAATATCAACCCTCTGAGGTCACCTCTAGACACCTACAATCACCTGAAAGCCACAGGATACCCTCCGGTGAGATGGTGTCTGGATTCAGAGGAAGAGACTGTACATGCAAGAGTATTTATTACGTCTGTTCAGCGTGTCCGTAGAGAAACAACCTCACTGTCGTCTAAGTAGCACATCATGCTGCCAAGAGTTTACATGACAGAGCTGTTAGCATTAGCGTTAGCCTTGCTCGTCGACCGTTACTGGATTTACAGTGGTTACTCAAACAGACGCTGTATCAAAGGAAGCGACTATTAAAACAGATATTAACAGCAACGGAACTCAGCTTGAAAGTTTTATCGTGTTTCTGACACAGCAGATTTAATGAATAACCTCTGTCTCACCCGAACAGCACAATGTCCTGACGGTGGCCGCCATGTTGTCTGCAGTACTTAGTGTCGACCACCAGGTGGGGGTAAAGATACACTGTGAGGGGCGTCCTCCTCCTCCTTCTTCTTCTTCTTCCTTCTCCTCCTCCTTCTTCTTCTTCTTCTTCCTTCTCCTCCTCCTCCTCTTCTTCTTCTTCTTCTTCTTCTTCTTCTTCCTTCTTCTTCTTCTTCCTTCTCCTCCTCTTCTTCTTCTTCTTTTTTCTTTTTTTTTTATAACTCATAAATAAATAAAAACAAAACAAACGGGATTCCCTCTTTATCATGTCTTTCCATCCCACGTTTACAAATTGAAATAATATACAAAACAACAACTATACAAGTGATATAAAATATCATATAATTTAAAAACACCATCACACCAAAGGTTATTCATCATAAAATGAAATGTGAAAAACAGCATGTCCTCTCTTTGTATGAGATTATGTACAAGCAAATTAGATTTAAAAATGTGCACGGGGTAATATGATAAAAAATTTATAAAATAGATAATTTTTTTGCCCTTTAATTGATCTGATAATGGATCTTTTGATTGTTTTTAAAATTCGTAAATCATAACTTCCACTAATTGTCAGATAGATTGGATATGGTTAGCATATCATTGTTCTCAGTGAGTGAGGAAAAATTACTTTCTCTTATCTGTTACAACACTGTTATTCTATAAAATGTGATACTGTTGAATCACAGAAGCTTGAGTGCTATTACTGAAAACAAATATGATTTGGACATTGATTTTTGCCCAGCCATGCCTTTTGTGATCATCACTGTCCATCATGAGGCAGCAATGGAAAGGAAAGACACTACTGAGATATATTCATTAAAACATTAAATGAGCATGACATTACAAGTCAGTCAGGCGACTTGTTATGAGGACTAGTGTGAGTAAACAGTTATAATGTCTCGTGGATGAGCTTTGTCATGTCTGAGAAAATAACCCTGATGATGTCATAGTGATGTCATCAGGGTTATCTTGGCTTGGCCTTATTGACTTTCAGCCAGTGAGAATTTATTTATTTGTTTAAGTTTGAAAAGCATGTGTTTATCAGGCAAGCAGGGAGGGTGTAATGCGGTGGTTCCCAACCTTTTTTGGCCCATGAACTCTGACCAGGATGTTGTATGTGTCACCACCTTGTCACTGTGGCCTTATGTGAACATTTGTTTGACCAATTCAGCCTACAAGTTGTTTTCTTTTTCAGATTGCCAAGGATTTCCAGAGGTTTGGTGAAATCACAAGATCCAAAATTTCCCCCAAAATTGCCAAACAATTATGAAAAGCCAGGAAAAAATAAATGTATGGAACAGAAATATTTCCATTTCCTTTGTATTTCTGGTTTCATTTTTTATAATCTTGCAACCCCTCAGATTGATTTTGGGCCTCATAGGCGATCCTGACCTCTAGGTTGTGGTGTTGCATGATGGGAAATTGGTAGTCTAGAGTTTTTGGAGCTTGATACTTATTTAAGACTCAAAGTCAGTCTCTGTCACTTACAGTGACAACTTTGAACAGTAAATACTCGACTGCCCCTTTGGTTTGGTTGACAGTTGTCTACTGAAATTACTGGGAGCATAAAACGTCTCATTTCTCCAGAACACATCAGTGTTGTGTTTAAAGAAATAATGACACAAATAGACACGGACAGAGAAAGATGGGGATTGGTGTGGAAGGAGAGCGTCATGTGTCCTAATGTAAATATTGTATTATGCTGGAAAAGAAAGGCAGACAGAGCACAGCCGCTCTCGCAGCTCTTCAAAGTATTGTTTTTGTATGAACTGCTCCGACACTAAGCCCAGAAGAATTTCTCTGTTAGCTTTTCAGACAAGTTGCCACTCGCAGCCTTGTGAGGTGGAGAGTCTGCAGAGGCTGCTGCAGGGACTCCGGTGAACCGCAGGGGCCATGAAAGGCTCCATCTGGAGGGGGCTCCGGGGCAGATAGAAAGCCGACAAGCTTATCCAAACACGCCGGGCCAAACAGAGCAGTACTTTATCAGGGCTTGTTGTGTGTTGGTGTGTCCGTTAACTGCCACAAAAACGACCGGAATCAGCACTGACTCATGCCGACCAGTCCTGAAATAGTAGCGGGATGTTTACTCTGTATCGTCCTTGGAGAACACAGACACGGCGAAAAAATCCAACAGCCGCCTCACTACGCCGTCTCCCTCCGCGCATTCCACAGGCTGCTGGTTCAATAAAGTAGTGCCGTTGCCTAAACGACGCAGTTTTATCTAATTTTAACTGTAATGTGGAAAGACAGCGCTTACAGATTTAGTGGAAGAGGAAGTACCTCTGGTCATTTGAATTTGTTAAACTAGTGGGAAAATAGACTCTATTGCAAGTAAAAAACCATGCATTTGAAATTTTGCTTAATATTAAAGATGGGCCTATTAGTAAGTTACAATTAATGGACATAGATTAGGCCTCTAAAGTAAAAACACCAGTTATGCAGAATGGGCACTGAGCTGCAATGGCATTATATTATTATATATAATACATTACTGTCTTATTCTGTATGTGTTAATGTGCGAGCATCATTTTTATGTCATAGCTTGTCAAAATTGAGCTAATTCTAACTAATGTATATGCTGTTGTAGTGTAATCTATAACAATGCATCATATTTAACATGATGATCATGTGTTTTGAAGGGGAAGATTTTAATCTGCAATGTAAATATAGTTGTCAGTAAATACACTAGAGTCCTTCTGATAAGTAGTAAAGTAGAGATAAGAAACATTAAATGGAAATACTCAAAATTGTACTTAAGTGCACTATTTCAGTAAATGTACTTAGTTACCATTCATGGTTTAAGAATTACAGTTTAAAGCCCAGATTGAGGTTAGCTCATCGTGCACAAAAGAAAAGACTTGGTTTTGGTTATGATTTGGGGGTTATGGTTCTGTGAGGAAAACAAAGCCAAAGTAAGAGCCTGTCTGAAAACAGAAGCGTTTGATTGTTGTTTAACCTTGTGCCAAGACACAGCCACATGAATACATCTGTATCCAGTGCTCAGTCATAATAAACATCAACCTAATAGTTAGCCTGTCATTTTCCAGGGGCAAATTAAATCCCTCTTTCTCCCACTTGTTGTGCAATGTGTCTGTATTTGTAGCTAATTAATAGTTAGTTTGTAGTAATTTGATTAAGTACAACGTTTAAAAATGTGTACCTTGTACTCTACAGTCCTTAAAACTACATTTTAAATCAGGTCCCTCTAAATGAATGGGCCTCAAGATTTAGTAATAATGCAAGTGAAGCCTTACGACCTGAATTTTAAGACCCCCAACTATAGAGGACGTATATAGGAATAAGACATAAACATACATACATGTACAAACAAGTATGTGTAGCATTCGTTTTATAATCACATATAACAAAATCCTAGTGGAGATGCACATAATCCTTCTTGCTTTATTGAAATTTTAAAGTTACAAGTTCCTTTTCGTTGTTACATCCATCAGTCTGAAAACACAAAAGCCCCATGAGAGCTTTAGAAAAAAGTCATAATGTAAAACTATGCAGCTTCAGGAGACTCAACCCCCAGTGGTGGAAAAATATTCATACAAAATATAGATTAAAAACTTTCATTTCAGGCATCAAGGTATCACATCAAAAAAATATTCCATGAGGAATGTAATTGTTTTGAATGGTCATGTTTGTGTCTTATATGTGACAGTTGGAAATTAACAATGTGTGAAAGACTTTCTGGTTAAGTAAAAGTTTAATAAACTCATAAATTATGATATACTAACAGATTACAAAGTAGTATATAAAGTAGTTTATATTCTTTGCAAGCATGAGTGATGCTTTTTCTTTAAACTGTGGTAGGCCTATTACTTGTTTTGCTAAAAGATCATCCAGACTGTCAAAATACTTCAGACATGATCTCAGTGGAAGTCTGGGGGAGGTGGAAGTCTTCATTTAAAAATGGCAGGAACTGTTATTTAAGTTTGACAAGAGTTAACCCAAGATTTAATGGTTGAAAGCTTCTCAAGAAATGTAGTGCTTGGGACTTGATCTTTTTTTTTTTTTTACCCCACAAAACTGTTTGTTCCAAGGTGATAAGTGAATACTAGTGCACACATTTTTTTTTATATTCTAAGAGCATTACTGTTTAGAGCAGGTCTGGACGGAGTGGGCACGTCCTCTGAGGAGTTTTGCGTATGAATGACGAAACAGCCATGTCTGGCGGAAAGGTGTTCCGGCCTGCTGGGGAAACGAGCCGCCGCCGACTGATAAAGGAGCAATGAGCCGTCAAGCTTGACTCACACAGGACACGCACCTCACCTTCATAATAAAGGCGCGCGTGTAGGCTAAGTGTGTGCATTTATATGTAGAGGCTAAAAAGATCTTTATAATGTTCAGTTTGTGTTGAAACAGTTTCAGAGAGGCGTTGATTCAACTGTATGAACATTTTGGAGGCATCAGTTTGTGCTGCTGTTGAGTTTTATTGTGTTGCAGGTGTTTTTCTTATTTTGTCCAACCCCAACCCAATTATATTAATGAGACTAGGCTAAATAATAGAAACACCTCTCTTTATAAATCAGTGCAGTTTAACAGCACAACAAAATGACCATAATGTTAATTCAGCACCTCTATGAAACAGTGGAGGATCTATTACAAGACTATTACAGGCTATTAGGCAATATTATAATGAAAGTAATAGTCACATGTAGTAAACCTGGTTATTAAGATAAGATAAAATAACATAAGATATTCCTTTATTAGCCCCACAGTGGGCAAATTTACAATTTTGGGGTCCCTAGGGTATGTGGCCCCTGAGCAGATGTCTTCTCTGCCTGGATGGTAATCCAGCCTTGGCCTGGGGATACCTGGATAAGAAACAAGAGTTGGGAAACAGAGAAAGAAACTGATGTATCTGAGTGACTTGAATATACTTTATGCTACGTTTGAATATAACGGTTGTCAGGAAGGAGTTTATTTTGAAAAGCTGTAACCGGAAATAGCTCTGTCCGCCGAATATAACTCGACACTTTAGTAGAAAAAAAAAAAGAGGGGGGAGGTAAGTAATTATTTAGGGGGAAGAAAGAAAGAAACAAAGTTGTCGACCGTGCAATGCACACGGGGAGGGATTTTATTTATCTCGAGAGGCTCGTTTAGTTCAGCGCCGGGCCGCTGGGATGTGACTGTAACGGCGCTCCGGTTTCCCTCATTTCCTTCTCTGTCTCCAAACTTCTCCGCTACTATTTCACCGAGTCCCGGACCGGATTTCTCCTTTGAAAACGGGAATGATAAAAGCAGCCGAGCACAGGCGGATGGACGGACGGACTGAGGAGTGCCGTACGTGTGTTTTCTGTTGCCCGAGTTCAACTTAATCATGTTTTAATTTGTCCGGAGCACATTTCTGTCCTGGGATGAATGGCAGAAGTCGGGTGAGTCGACTATCTGTGCACAAACGGATTTATTTTCTTGTCTACACTGGACCCCACATGAAGTGGTGATAGCCTGCATCCTGCTGAACCTCTCCGCTTTGTGTTTTTTTTTTTTTTTTCCTTTTTTCTTTTTCTTTTTCTTTTTTTAAAAAGAAAATTTAAACGGAGACACACTCACACAAACACACCGCACTGGATAACCACGTTATAAAAGCGACTTTACTGAACCACATTTCAAGACAGTTCAACCAACAGAGAAGATGCAGATGTGGAGCCACATGAGGGTCCACAAAGGAGGCCCTCCACGACCATAGGTCACGCAGAAGTGTCCTGGATGTATGTTTCTCCTGCTTCCTGGCTGGATTGAGTTGAACTATTAGTAACTGTCTAATAATCCAATGGATTCTTGCTCACCACAGTCTACCTGTGCCTGTGGATTTTCCACATAAGGGCAAACCAGATGACTCATAGGACTTTAGTCATGTAACCACCCTGAAATGTCTTAGAAGTCTTATTTATCTGTTCTGTATTTATTGTCTGTATATATAAGGGGTCCATTTTTTTAAATTTTTTTTTTTTTAGCTTTGAGCTAGTTTCAAGGCCAGTTTTTAATTTCTCATTATAGAATTTGAAATCTGACATTTCAAGTGTCTTTGTGAAAGTTGTAGATTTACTTGGACATCTTTGTTCTTGCTGTATATCTACCCACACTGTATTTGAGCACATTCATCTGTAACTTAAAGGGGAGGCTGTGAGACTTGACTTTGCCCAGACAGGTTATAAAAAGACACAAGAAAGTTTCATCATGGACAAGCCGATAAGTAAGTTATTGGAGAAGTTAAAGCTAACGGACTCGGGCAGTGTGAAATTCAACAGTTCAAAGAAAAAGCATGACTCTGCCAACAACTCTAATAACAGCAACGCCAACACTGGCATCTCCGGAGACAGTGGTGGGGGCAGCGGTCTGCCACCAGCTCCCAGCTCTGCAGCTGCCTCGCCCTCAAGACCCGGCCAGTTCTCGCTTGCCTCTGCAACCACAAGCGATGCATGTGTTCCAGTGAGTGGGAGGGGAGGAGGAGGAGGAGGAGGGATGGGAATGGCTCCTTCTCAGCTCCTCACCCCACCACAGACTTCCTCCACGGTGGGTGCCGTACCTTCAGATGGTGAGCAACCGCTTCACCCCTCCACCTTGGCACCGCTGAGGCGTCGCTCCCCCCAACAGCGAGCTTCCTGTTACCTGGGGGAAGGTGTGGATTCCCACATGAGGCGTGAGTCTGGTCTGGGCCCTGACTGTGACCCTCTGGGGGCGTTTGGCTCCAAGACGTCGCTCAATCAACGGCGCTACTCCCTGGAGCTCCAGCAGCTGGTGAGACGACAGCAGCTCCTCTCCCAACCGCCGCCTCTGTCTGTCCCTCCGCCGTACCCTGCTGCTACGGGCTATGGATCAGCTCCCAGAGGCAGCGGAGGCGGCCTGGGCGAGCCTGGTTACCTCTCCGAGCCTGAGAGGCACAAGCGTCTCTCTCTTCAGGAGGCTCTGTTCTACAAACGCCTGAGCACGGGTAGTGAACTGTGGGAAAGCACCAGGCCTGCGTCCCTCTCTCATCCACCACATCGCCCATCTGATGTGACCGGAGGAGGTGTAGGAGGAAGCTTCTTTTACCCCCCGGGGCCAACTGTGAGCCCATGCTCGTCTTTCAGCCTCCAGGAGTCGGTGCTGGTCAGTCCCAGGTCCAGCTTTGCCTCCAGCACGGCCAGCGGCGGCGGAGGAGGGAGCCCCATGGGGAGCCGCTGTAGCAGCAACCGGACCAGCGGCATCAGCCTGGGCTACGACTCTCGCTACTCCAACTCTGGAGGCCTCCCGCCTCAACAGCAGTCCCCCTCCCTGCAGACAGGGGGCTCTGTGGCTGGTTACGGCGCTCCAGGCAGGGCTGGAGTAACACCTGTGGAGGCCTGGACTCAATACCTGGAGGGAGGGATGCGCCCAGGGGCCTATGATAGTCGACACTCCTACCCACCTGCTGTTGGAAGTCCAGGAGCAGCATGCTACCAGGGTGGCCCAGAGTGGTGGGATGAGCAGCAGGTGGGAGTGAAAGGCAAAGAGGGGGGCGTGATGGGAGAGAGGGCCCGCTACTCAGACCTGCCTGGCACCCGGTATCAGGAAGAGCTCACCCGACTTCTCCTGAGAGATGCAGCGCTTGAAGGTGAGGGGCTCCTGGAGGGCCTGATGCTGAAGGAGCAGTCTCTAGCTCTGACGGCTCTCTCTAAACCGAGCGCAACAACACTGGGGCCTTCCTCAGCTGGAGGGCCGGTCAAACCTCAGGAGGATCCAGGAGTCGGAGGTGGGGCCGCGGAGAACCGCCAGGAGTACTTTGGTGAGATTCTTTTTTTTTTTTTTTTTAAACAAAAGTTTTCAGGCTGCACGGTAGAAACAGGAAAGTGAGGAGAAGGGTTGCAAGGATACAAGTTAAACAGAGCTGTGTTTAACACAAATCGTACAATCACATCCCTAATTTGAGCCAGTGCAGTCACTGTTCATGCATGGCATCCCATGTATTCAGAACGGAGCGCTGGGTCACCCAGCATCCGCCCTCAGTGTGTTATTATTGTCCTCTCCGCTGCCCGGTGTCAGATCACAGGTTTCTCTCTAAATGAAAGGGTTGCAGGGATGGATGCAAGGATGGATGGGCAGATTAATAGTTGAAAGAGTGTATGGATGGATGGAGGGATGGATGGTGCCTTGGAACCTGCAGAGACATGCAGGGTTGCAGCACGCAAAGCCATAAAAGAGGAGAGAAAAAAAACGCTCAGGCTTCAGACACTGATCCAGATACGTACATATATTTGGCTTAAAGAGAAGAAACATGTAGGTCACACTGAAAGATGAATAAAGTAATAAAGCCCCAACGGTGCAGAGATGTGTGTAATAATTCGGGGTCACACCTGTATTCAAAACATCAGGCAAAGTCAGCTGATGTTTCAGGCAGGCGTCGCCGATTTGCCACAGTGTGGTGACCACAGAGGACTAATGCAGCGTATCTACATGGCCATTAAACTGCAAAATTCTGCTGTAACACTCCGACGCCAACACACGTCCGACCATTACTGTGAGTCACAGAAGTTGAAGGCTCAGGATCTGTGTGTGTGTGTGTGTGTGTGTGTGTGTGTGTGTGTGTGTGTGTGTGTGTGTGTGATTGTTCCAAGGTAGGAGTGCGTTAACAGTGGTTGGATGAATATGTGTGTTTGTGTGTATTGTTTCTCTGTGGCAGGGTGTGTTTCCCCCGAGTGACTTCAGGCCACAGTAACGCAGTGTGTGTGTGTGTGAGTCATGTGTGTGTGTGTGTGTGTGTGTGTGTTTGTGTGTGTAATGCTGCCTTGGCGTGTGCAGGGGCGGTGTGCTGTAGCCTGTTTTTCTGCTCAGGTATGTGTGCCCGGAGGGGACATACAATACTGTACTCCTCTCAGCCATTAGGAAGAAATCAGAGGCACTGAGGCGTGAAGACAGACGCTCTGAGCTCTGCCGACACACACACACACACACACCTGTATAACGGGGTAATGCCGAACAACAGCAGAAAACCCCTCTCTGATGAAAAAGAAAGTAAAAATGAAAATTGTTCCCTTATAAATCGGAGGAGAACGAGTCAGAGCTCATCTGTCGAAAACAAATGAAAGACTGATGATATTCATTCATAAGGTAAAACGAACGAGAGACGCACACAAAACTAGTCATGTAATACACATTCCTACACGCCGTCATTCAGTTTTAGGTACAAAAAGCAGTTGTTAGAATTTTCTTTGGTGCATTTGTGTTAATTTTCTTGACTTTTTGTGCCAAAATGAACTTTATTCTACAAAACTTTTGTTTTTTAAAGTCTTATCCCCAGTGACTTAAACCAATTCTTTCCCAGCTTATTCCATATGTAGCAGCTCCAGACATTAAATTTAAAGCCTCAAGTTTGAGTCTTGGGCCTCTGGTTTCTGGCTTTGGCAGAGAGCGGTGCCTGTTCCTAAATATCGAAGGGACTGTCCAGGATCGCAGCAGCGCAGTGTAGGAACTCTGGATTTGTGTGGCACTCCCTCAGCCACATTAGAAAGGAAAAAATGCAGGCAGACCCTTAAATAGATCACAGAAACGCTCGGACCACCACCACCACCAATTTTCCACTTTACATTTAGAGCCCTGACTGGCGCTCATCGTGTACTAAAGTGTATTCTGTTATATGGGAAACACAGAGAAGTTAGTTGTAAAGGTTTGAGTGGCTTAAAGTTGATGCACCATAGAGGTTTTTTTAAGCCGCAAAACTAGAACTCATGCTAATCTTGACCTAGAAATGTTTATTTACCTTCTTGTAAGTAAACATGGAAGCTTTATCCCTGACCCTAAACTGAAAAACATGAGCTGAAAAAGTGAAAGCGATGACTAAGTATCTGTTCCTCTGACTTAAAGTGGGAAAAATGATCACTTATTCTGGAATTTACTACTGCTAGTTGTCCTTTACCCGAGGTACTTAATGTTCCTAACTTCAAGAAAAAAGTGAAGTCTCGTTTAATCTCCAAATTGCTCCAATTGCCGGGTTCGAAGTAAAATTTAAAGGAAGAAAAATCCAGAAGAAAGAGTTATCTATTTTCTGAAGCGACTGCCAAAAAGTTAGATCCGGTGGAGTTTCCCTTTAATAACAGAGCTTTAACAGAGACTTGAGTGGATGAGCAAACAGGCTGGCACGGGGAGCTGGGTTTTAACTGTGTGAAAATCCCCTAGGTGGTGCGAACGAGAGGATTTACAAGTGTTGACACTTTGTGTGGAGTTGGATTTCAGACACATCCTCTCGGAATGCGTCGTAAACGAAGTGCTAAGAGCCGCTGAGCTTAAATGCATGTTTGTGTGTCCATTTCGCCCCCCCCCACCTCCACCACCTCCCCATTGTGCCGGCAGGAACCTGTGTGAAGTGTGGGAAAGGCGTGTACGGGGCGGATAACGCTTGCCAGGCTCTGGACAACCTCTATCACACACGCTGCTTCACCTGTGTGTCCTGTGGTGAGTTGCCCCCACCTCAACCCCCAAACACAACAATGATGATTTCAAAGTGTTTGAGCTTAATTCTGAATTTCTGTCACCGCCACACCTTTTCCAAACGTCTTCTTTTTTTTTTTTTTTTTCTTAAAACCATTCTCGGTTTAAAATGTTGATCACGCTGCGTTGTGTGCCATCTCTCTCCCTCTGCAGGACGCACCCTGAGAAACAAGGACTTCTACAATGTCAGTGGCTCTGTGTACTGTAAAGAGGATTACATGGTAAGAGTTGAGGTCAAGGCGTGTTTTGTCATCCACCTTATTCACACACACACACTCACACACACACACACACTCAGTCATGCTCGGAGTCAGAGGATTGATTTTCTGCTAATGGTAATCTCTTTGTTTTAATTACAGTTTTCGGGATTCCAGGCTGCTGCTGAGAAGTGTAGTGTGTGTGGCCACCTTATTCTCGAACAGGTGAGAAGGGTGGCGTGTGTGTGTGTGTGTGTGTGTGTTTTTGTGTGTGTGGACTTGCCACATGAAGAGACGCACTAATACATTCTAACCGCTTGGACTTATGTTAGATTTAAAGGACTATACTCCAACCCTTAACCTGCCCTGGGTAATTTTTAGTTACTTGCGACCAAATTCCTTTGAAGAACCCCACCCCACCTACCACCCCCCGCACCCCCACCCCACCCCACCCCACTATGCACTCTCCCAGAGCATAGAGAAATTCAGTGACGTCTTTTTATTGGCTCCTTTTCGGGTTCCCACGGCAGATTTCAGAGGAATGTTTGCCTTGGGCTTCCGATAAATAAAGAAATCAGGCTCTGTAGTGATTATCCTAAAACTTTTTACCATATTTGAACCACATAATACCCATAATATAAATAGAAGGCTACCAGTGTGCCTGCGAATCGTGAGGCATTATTTTCTGCACAATTTGAATGACTTAATGCTCAGGAGCTGGTAATGTTTGCTACAGAAGTTAAGTTGTAAAATAATAATGAAAATAATAGTTTGTTTTTATATCTCGTAATGTCTACTTCCCTGTCTCTGCTGGATTACCAACTCAAATTAAAGGATGTGTGATGATATTTATGCATATACAGATATACACACCAACATATATATATATATACATACAGTCTAGGCCAGTTATCTGTGGAAATATAAGAAAATAAGACTTAATGTTTTGCTTGCTTAAATGCTTAAATGACTGGCTTTCATTCTCAGATCCTGCAGGCTCTCGGGAACTCGTACCATCCCGGCTGTTTCCGCTGTGTGGTGTGCTCCAAGGCTCTGGACGGGGTGCCTTTCACCGTGGACCAGCACAGCAACATCTACTGCGTCGCAGACTACAACAAGTGAGACAGACGACATGTTTAAATGCCGTCTTTGGCAACTCGAGCTTTGTTTACAATAAACCCGAAACCTAAAGAAGCGGAGCATTTTCCTCTGCAGTGAACTACTAAAGCTACTAATTAAGCATCGGGTCTTAAGGTCCAGATGAAACCACAACTATGAGCGGCTCTCACATGTGACAGAGATGTTATGAAATTTATTTTTACATGTGTAACATTTGAAGAATGTCTCTTACTCATCCCACTTCCCTCTGAGACATTACTCAACTGTGAGTGCTCCCAGTTTTTACAATAAATAAACGTTTTCTTGTCGTCCTGCAGGACTTTTGCCCCCAAGTGCGCTGCCTGTTTACAACCCATCTTACCTACTGAGGTGAGTACGAGTATGTTTCAGTGTGTGTTTTCTTTATACGCATGCTGGCTGGATGTTAATTCTTCTTAATTGTAACACTGTCTAATATTATGTGTGAGTGTAACACTGAAACTGAAAGTGCTCCAATAAGAATCAAAAGAAAACTGAAAAGCTGATGTGTCCGTTTTCCTCCCGTGTTGTTTCAGGGCAGCGAAGAGATCCTCAGGGTCGTGTCTATGAACAAGGACTATCACTTTGAGTGCTACCACTGCGAGGTGAGCGACCTTCAGCTAATAACCTCCACTTTATGTTGTCCTATTCCCTTTAAAATATCTTAAAATCACAGCTACGGACTGCTCTGATGTGGCTTTTGCTTCGAGGTGACTCAACGTCCTGTGTGTGCATTCCTGTCCTTATCTGCGCCTTTTTTTTTTTTTTTTCCCCCTGCAGGAGTGTGGCAAGCAGCTCTCCGATAAGCCCGGCTCGCAGTGCTTCCCCCTGGACTCTCATCTCCTCTGCCACTCCTGTCACATGAGCAGAGTGTGCGCCACACACAACATTCCCCCTCACAACACACACTGATGTGCAGTTATGCAGCTATGGATGTGTGGAGGAAAAAAAAAAAAAAAAGAAGCTGGTCGTAACATTTTGTCATTCTCTCGTGCTTGTTGCTCAGTCATACGTTGTTTTCTACCAAGATGAAACTGCTGATATTAAGACATTTCCACTGATTCACTGTCTTTGACTTGGATCAGTCCCTTTTGTCACGTGTACTGCCTGCTGTACTTCCTGTACTATTACTGTACCATAGTTATAAGGGAACGGGAGAGAAACTACTGCTTATTTTTTTTTTTTTTACCCCAATGTGGCTACTGTTTGCTGTAGAAGAACAAGGGATTTTGCTAAACTGTTTTGTACATATATTATCGCTAGCAAACATTTTGCACTTAAATTTGACTTTACTGTAAGAGATTTGTTACGTGAATCTGTACAATTTGGGGAAAAACATTACTGCAATTTCTGTATGTTGTAATAAATATTTTCATTTTTGTGCTCAGACATTGGCCTGCTTGTACATGCACCTTACAAATTTGTAATGTTAAATACAGCAGAATTTACAGCCTTAAAGCTTTTCCTTTGCACGGAACGTCCATGGTTCAAATATTCTGCCAATATATTCATGATTAAAGAGAGGAAGGTCAAAAACACTCCAAAACATCAGATCAGTGGCTTGCAGCCAGGTCATGATGCTTCTTTGAGAGAAATGACCTGAAGCAAAAAAAAAAAAACAAAAACATCCAAGCAGACAAGCTGATAACCAATTTTAAATTTATTCAGTTTTTAAATTCTCGGTACATTCAGCACTTGCAGAAGGAGAAAAAGCAACAGAATCAAACTGTTTCGAACTAAAAACATAAAATTAAAAATATTAAAATTGTAACCATTACTCTATTTGAAGATAAACCTTTTTGCCTCCTCTTAAATATATATGATTGAAAGGTCATAGGAGGGATTACCAACTGGAGACTTCAGTGCAGGGAAGGTCAGCTTCCTGTAATTGTTACAGAATAAATCTCCGCTTCACTAGAATTTCATGCCCCTTGTAAATAATCCACCTAAGACAAACTTGGGCATTTACATGTCTCTCGCATCACCACAACATTTAATACCACTTCTCTTCCTATCGCGCTTTTCTAGGTTACAGTGTTGAGACTTCAGTACCAGTTGTACCTTTGTGGGAGGTGAAGGTTAACGCTCACACAAACATCACCTGCTGTAACACAGAACAAGCCTCCAAGGCAGAAAAAATAAACATGATCCATAAAACTTCAACAAAAAATAACATGACGGCTTGTGAACCTAGTCGAATATATATATATAAAAAAAAAAAATCTTAGTGCTGAAGAGTGGAGCACTAAAACTGATCCTAGAAAATATTTGAAGGTCAGGGATCTATTTTGGACTGGTTTTATTACAGGGCTCTGAGGAGGAAGGAACTGTGCACCCACAGAACTAAAATAAAGAGGCAGGCTCCCAAACCTCAGTGGGACAAAATGCTGAGGCGAGCCAAAAAACCACCGCCCTCCCTGCTTCTTTTCTTCAACGGAGGATAATTAACAACACTACACAGAGACAAGGAGGAAAGCTGCTCATAACTACGGGTAGGGGGGCTGAATTTTGCTTCTGGAAGACGGAAAGAGAAAAGAAGACTGGGGAGTGAAGCTGGCTGAACCATTATTTTACTATAAACCAAACATGTAATCAACATTTTCTGTGTGAATTGACATTAAGGAGGTGGGGAAATGGCAGAAGTGTGTGGAAGACAACGCTGGCGTCAGAGTGGACGAATTAAAGCACGGTGGGGCAGGTAGTGAGGAGCAGACACAAGTCCTGAATTTCAGGCAAGAGAAATGCTTCACCGAGTGGAAACTCCCCCCTCCCAAGACTTCCTGTCTGCCGGTTCCTTTGCTACACTGCTTCCCTACTCTCTTTTCAGCTTTCCCTGCAGCTGCCCACCCCTCAGCGGCGTCTGTCCCTGGGGTTGCTACGGCTACGAGACCTCCGTCCACTGCCAGCGCCTGCCGAGGGTCGTCTGGGCCGGTGACCGCTGTCCCTCTTCTTGTCCCCCTCTCTGTCTCGGCCGCGGTCCCTCTCTCTGTCTCCTTCAGCTCCTCGCCCGGCGGCTCCAGCGCTCACAGCTACGCCGCCGTCCTTCTCCCGGCCCTTGAGCCTCTCCTTCTTCTCCTCTTCCCGCTTCTTGTCCTCCTCCTCTTGCTGTTCCTTGCGCCTTCGCTCACGCTCCTTCTGTCGCTCTGTGCGGTCCAGAAGCCTCTGCACCGCCTGGTGGACACAAAGTGTGGTCAAGTTACATGGTACACGTGAAATCTCAACCGAGACCCAGACTCTCGAACCACTCATCGTGTCAGACTGAAAGGTGTCAGTGTGTAGGACCAACCTGCTCCTCAGTGAGGGGAAGCCAGTATATACATGGAGCCGCTTTGGTCTTGAGGAACAAGTCGTCTAGGAGTTTGGCCGGAGGCTCATCTCCCTTCTCTGTTAGTGAGAAAACAAATGGGTGAATTTTCTTTTCATCATTACAGAATAACAACATGTGATGGAGACGACAGGTTTCTTGCCATTCCCCGTATTTGTCAGGCCCCTATATCCTGTCAGTGGCTGTCATATCACTATTGGCTAGCTACAGTCTGTGCAGCACCAGAAAAAATAATCTGCAACTACTTGATAATCAATTAACTTTGGTACGTTTTAGTAATTCTGTCATATCCTATTATACAATTTTGGACTGTTGGGCAAATTAACGGAGCGATCTGAACACGTCGCCTGGGGATTAGGGAAATTTTAACAGGTGTTTTCACCTTTTCAGACATTTTACAGATGAAATGATTAATTGAGAAAATAATTGTGTAATGGTTCCATATTTAATCAAGATATTACTTAACACCTCATGTTAGCCTTTTACTAATTACGAGTGTGTTCATTAAGTGTTTCTGTATGATGCGTATCGATTGTACAATTGGTAAATGTTGCAATACAGTGCACAACTGCACTGTATGTAATATAATTATTTTCTTTGTGCAGGCTGGGCAGCGAGTGTAGATTAATCTCTTTTCTTTTGTTTTTAGGTTCAGTTTTCCTCTCCTCCTGCTTCTCGATACGTTCTACAATAAATGTAATACATCAAAGTGTCGGTTGTAACGCTGACTATTTTTCAGCTCCCGAAAATTATGTAATAGATCATTTAGTAGAAGCTGAAAACACAATCTCTTTATAGGGATTAATGAAGTTTTTTAAATTATTAATATGCACTTTGGATGAGGGACTATCCCACTATCAAGCTTTATTCTAGTCTTTCTTCTCTGTTTTCATTCTTTCCCACTCTCGTATTTCTCCTTGTTCTCTTACCCTTCTTATCCGTCTTTCTCTCCTTGCTCTTTCCCCTCTCCCTCCTCCTCCGCTCTCTCTCTCTGGATCGGGATCGTCGTCCGTCCTCTCCTGGTCTTGCAAACTCCCGGACCTTATCCCGGTCCCATTCCCGTTCGCCGCGGGCACGCTCCCGGCGCTCCATCTCTCTCTCCCGCTCTGCCCACAGGTCACGCACTCCTCCCACGCCTCGGTCCCTTTCCCGGTCTCGTTCGCGCTCCCTGTCTCTGTCCCTGTCCCTCTCGCGGTCTCTTTCTCTGTCCCTGTCTCGCTCGGGCATCAAAGGGGGCAGACGGGTCTGAGGACCAACTGGTTGGACAACATGGTCCTCCTCCTTTTCTGGCTTCTGGATACCTTTATGAAAGTCCAGCTGCGGAAAAAAATAGAAATATAAAGACAAAAGCCAGGGATGTGAAGTTTGATTGTGTGGAGAACATTAAATGTACAAATCTAAAAACAGATGTAGCAAACATCTGATGATCATTTAGGCTTGATGACTCGTCAGAAATGTCAATCTGTACTTTCAAAATTTAAGTGATTATAAGCTGATAACAAAGAAATCACACACAGTCAAATCTGACAGTTGTGTGTAGAAAAACCAAATTGAAATTTGAAGTATGACGCAGAGATAACGGACAGTCCTGAAATACTTTCCCAGTTTAAACAGAAAGCAAATCTGGAGGATGACTTGACACTGCCTACAGTTTGAAAAAACTCCTCTCGTGGTGTAGTGTGTGGATGCTCATCTAAAACGGCTCCAAAAATAAACCTGTTAATATTTTATTTCTCATACCTTTTACTTTGGACAGCAATAGTCGCCTACTGTTTGACCCACTGCACGCTTTATGTTTTTTACAACACTAAAATCTGATGTTCTTTTAAGTATATTATGTTATTTCAGTATGTTACCAGTGTTGTAAAATTATTTTGTTCTTCCAGTAATTTTTTTTCCCCAGAGAATATGATTATAGAATAAGTCCTTCTCCCTTTTTTTCCCTCGTCAAAAGTGGCAGAGAAAATGATTAATTTCATACTGTAAAATAATGAAATTCATCTGAAGGCTGACATATACTCCCCACCATCTACAGTAATGCAATTCATAGTCCGTTAGGTGTGTGTTGACATCTATACAATTAGTCTATTTTGGCATTTACGCCGTTCATTACCTCATCCTGCTCACAGAAGTCCACACTGAGGACCTTGGGATTGCTCAGAGGCCATTTGACCCCATGGATGGCAGCTCTGGTGGCGACAGCTTCCTCTGTGGTAGCGTACTACGATGACAGGAGGAGAGGAAAAAGGCTATCAGACTCAAAAATCCTTTTAAAGGGTAATCACATCTTAACAAACAGTGCAAAGAACAGACTGTTGCAGGAAGAGATGGAGGCGAACACAGAGGTGATAGTGACGGTGACAAATAATCACACAAACGTTTCTATTAATGTCTGAACTCAATCGTCTTCCTGCAAAAACAGATAGTACGTATTACAGTATATATTTCCAAAAGCTATAACAGAAGTAAGCTAGGTGGTGTTCCACCTCTCACACTACTCCCCCACACCTGCTCCAAAACCCCCACAACACCAAACACCAATCATTAAAAACAGTTCAGCACTTGATAAAAGAACATCCTTCAAAATAAAGGCCAGCTTTGGCAGCTGAATCGTGCATGCACAAATGCCCAATACAACTTGAAATGGTTCATTTACTGGTACTCACTGTGACAAAGCAGTGAGACTTGATCTTGTCGATCCAGAACCCGTCTTCCACCACGGTACCTGTCCGGTTCAGCAGCTCTTTCAGCTGGCCCAGAGTGAAGGGTCGTACCTTTGAGATAAGAAAAGACAACCACTCAGTTGTTACAGTCAGAGCTGGGGGCTTTTCAATATGTTACAAGATTTCCAACTCAGATCTGAACATGTCCTGATGAGGATGAGAGACCTGCAACTTTAATTTAAATGAAGCAGCGAAATACCTACGACGAGACAGAGAAATACTGAACCTATGGATGAAGCTCTAAAGATGATAATGTCAGTCTGTTCAACATGTTGGTCCAGGGTGACATGTCTTGACAACTATTGAATGGATTGCCATGAAATCTGGTACAGATATTCACAGTCCGCACCACCAACAGGTCCTTATTTGATGACTTTGATGCTATACCTTTTATATAGTTTAATGCTACAGTAAATCAAACAGAGACATGTCCCTGAACTCATCACAGTTCAGAGGATAAGCCCTTTTAATTTGAGTAACACCATGGTGCTTTCTCTGGTGCCACCCTCAGGCCACACATCACATGTTTTCACTACTGGTGAAGATAAAATACGTTTTTCTACATTTTACATACATCCAAACTGGCAATGCTTTTTAGTTTCTGTTAAATACAATGGCAATGGGCGTTACAGCCTCACGCCATATCTTGAATTTGGTGGTTTTGTTTGTTTGGATCCTGTTTTTTTTAGACATAACTGAGGCTGGGTGGCATTCGAGACCTGGTACTCTTTGATCCATGTGTGACTTGAAGTCTTGCTTCTATGGCACAAGTAAAAAAAAAAAAAAAAAAAAAGAGTCCATAAATGCTAGTCATTAAATGTGTAATGTCTTGTCTTGTCATAGTCTGTTTAGTCACGTACTGCACCCCCAACTTAAGGTGATGCTTGACTACAGCCATAATACCTGGGTAAGTGTTCCTGACTCTAATTATGGGTATGATGGTGATGTGGTTTCCACTGGCATCAACATAATATGCCTCATTCACGAAAAATGTGTATGGTGTATATGGAAATGCAGGATTTTTCTGTACAACCACTTCCCTCCACATAATTTTAGCTCCTGAGGAAATTTCAAGACTCCAATTCGGCCAAAAAACAAGAACAGAACAGGATCTTTTTTTGTGAACTAATGCTGACTTGCCAAAATGAAACACAAGTTTCACAGATTTGGAAAAAGAAAAACAAATTTCACTTGGCTTTCTTTGGGCCTTGTACTGTAATGTACTGAGGTACAAACCCACCAGGTTGGTCACATGGATGATATTGGAGACTTTGCCACGAGGTGGCGAGGCCTGCCTAGTTGTGCGGACGGGGTCGTCGATGGTGACGGACACACCAGACTTCTGTTGACTGATGGAGCGACGCACCAGACTGTCGCTCGGGGTAACTGAGGGAAAGATGAGGAAGAGGGGAGAAGAGTGAGTGGGGCAGGTAGAAAAACAGGAATGTGTGTAATCAAGAACAGAGCGAAAGATGAGGCAGTGCCTGAGGGATGATGGAAGACAGAAGCAGCACAGAGATTTGTACCCAACAATTTACAGCAATTAAAATCCCACAAACTTTTCAGCGAGGCAGTTTACCTTTCTTTGCATCTCCATCAAGCTTGACAGGTGTCTGTGTGTCCGAGGCTTCCTCAGAAAGACTGTTCTTCCTTTTGTCTCTGGAAGTCCTGCGCTGTTTTTCTCTCTCCGTTTGCTCCACCTCCTCCTCTTCATTTGCCTGGCCATTTTCCTGACTGTCACCTGGGACGACCTGGGGAGGAATGACAGGTAATGTAAAAGTTCAAAACACACTGACAAAGAAAAGCAGCTTGTTCAGCTGTTCTTCAAATTAGGCTTAAGTCAATATGAATATGTGATGTTATATGTCCAAAAAGAAACCTCAGCTTCTGTTAGTGTTGATTGTTGAATGTTCTTGTTGTCTTCACTAGAATTAAAAGGTGTTCAACTGACAGCACTGATATGTCTTTCCTTACCTGTGTGACGGTGCGTCGGATCTTGAGTCCTTTGTCCTGGTCACCGCGGCTGGTGTCCAGGTTCTCCTCGTCCCCAGACAGTTGCAGCTCCTCTGGGTGAAGCTCTACCACTGCCTCCTGGTTTACTTTGATGTCTGGGATCAAAGACTGAAGGACACAGACACAGATAAGAGTAGATTGGAGGAAAAGAAACGACAGGGAAGCGGAACACATGTTGTCGTTGAGTCTCAAGATCAATACAAACGTGGGTGGAAATTATAAGGAGTTAATGGTAAGAAAGAATTTCCACCCTGTAAAACTGTTTTTTTTGAAAGACTGAGTCCTTGTCCTTTTACAAAGGTTGATCAGCTATTTGATATTGACCTACAGCACAAAATACCAGCTCCATTAAAAAAATACAGATAAAATATATTAAGAAATCTTTTCCCCAGATTGATCGTGCTGTGTCAGTACCTTCAGTGAGTCGGTAGTGATGCTGATCGATGGTTTCTTAGCAGTAACTGCTGTGCTGGAGCCCCACCGCCTCTTCCTCCCTGCTGCAGTTCCCGTTTCAGGCTCTCCTGCTCCTCCATCTGTGGTGGCTGGAGAAGTTTTACTACCTGCAGGAGTCAAAAAAAATGTAGTTTATCGTTGAGAAGAGACAAAATATACTCCGAAACTGCCAGCTCATGGTCTACAAGCAGAAATATAAATTTAAATACTTTAATGCTTGAGCTAGTTTTCAATGGAATGGAGACATCAAATCATTTCAGCAACTATTTTCCAGTAGTTATTCATTTAAAGCAATATTTAATATTTAAGTTATTACATGTTTGTTGTGGTTTTCATTGATAGCTATTCTAATCTTATTGTTCTGTGCACAATACTTTGTGTGGAATACCATGCAGTAGATAAATATTGTACTTGTATAAAGGCCAACTGGACCTAGGCCACAATCATGTAGTTTTGTTTTATCATCCATGAAAAAGTGTGTATTCATCTCTGTATCTACCACCATCAGACGAGCGTACTGTCCTACTGCAATGAGTCCAATTAATTAGCAGGTGTGTAAAAAATCTTGCTGAAAAACTCTTTGGATCCTACCTGCAATGTGATCACGTTTAAAATTGGGACTTTTCTTCCATTTCTTTTAAATTTAAGGCAAACTTTTGGTTTGACATCTTACAAAAATGAATACTTACAATCTCTTAAAATCAAATTATCCTATAATAAATAAAAAAAATAAAGCGACTTCAAAAAAAATCTTCTGCACAATGGGTTAAGATACTATTGGCATGTTATTTTCTTTTTTCATTCTTGTTTCTTTCCTCATGTAGTCCTCATGTAGGATGAACGATCCAGGAGTCGGGAAAACATTTAACGGGTATACTCACTGGTCAAGGATATCTTGCGAGCAGCAAAAGCCTTAGGAGTGGTGCTCTGGAAGGAGAGAGAGACAGAGAGAGAACATACAGAAACCCCAGGGGTGTGGGGCTAGATGAGAACCAAGAGTCAAGACCCAAACAGGCATCTACAGAGAGGAGGTGAAACAGGACAGTGGAGGAGGGGGCGGGGAGGGGGGTTAAGTAATAGAAGCCTGGAGGCTCCAATTGTACTACATTAAGAAGAGGGTTCTTTAGTCGATACAGAGAGACTCCAGACACATTTCCGCCTTCCACCTCTGCTCAAAGACACTGAGATAAATCGTTCTGCTTCTCTCCTTGTGTTCGAACGTGTGTGCGTGTGAGAGTGTGTGAGGTAGACTCTAGAGGACAAAAGTGAGTACATGATGTGCGCATTAGGACATGAGTAGGCCTGCGTGAAACTCAAACTGGATCATATCTTAATATGGTGTGATATTACAAGATGGTATCCGTCAGAGTGCTCTGAGAATAGAAGGAGGGAAAAGAGGACTAGCAAAGTGTCAGTCAGCGTGTTTGAGCTGATCCTGACACTTCACGAAACTGACTGGATTTATTTTCTCTAGAGGAGGTGGCGGTGATTTCAATATTACCAGGCTGCTTAGTGATTTCAAGCCTGTCTGGAGAGCTACATCTTTTTTTACCACCAAACCCACCAATTATCACAGCCCTAATTATTTCATGCTTTTGTGTAACTTTCCTTCTGTAATTTAAATCCAATCCAGAGTTGTATTGTAAAACGTTTTTTAAATTACGCTTTTAAAAGAACAGCCTTGTCCACATTCAGACAGAAACATCTACATTAGTGCTATAAACTAAAGAATTACTGCTAAATAATACAACATTAAGAATCATATTAAGACGGCAGTGATGGATGTTGTTGTCTATTCTATTCATTTCCCTAACCCTGCTTCAATGTCGTCCAGAACGACTTTTATTAACAGGGAGGACAGGAACTATTTCATTAGCCAACTCCCCATGTATATCTATTCCAGCAAAATGGAGCTTTCTGCATGCAAATTGTGTGATGGTAGTGTGCTCACACTCTCATGGTGTTCATTTAACATCAAAGTTATGACATGTAGTTGAATCCAGCATGCTGATGAGTTCTGTGACGCAGAGGTGGAGAACTGAGTGCTGAAGACTCACAGATCAGTCACAAGACTATCGATACTGCAGTTGAAATTCACCTTGAAGGATTTACTATTTACTGTATTTAACAGACAACTGTGGATGCACAGTGTGGTCAAATGCATGATGAGCATTCTCAGCCTGGTGTCAAAGTACCAAATTAAAACTGCAGTACACATGACTGTTCAAAACTTTGTACTAAATTACAAAGAGGAAAATAATTCACCCCTCTTATTTACAAAAAAGATCAGGAAGAAAGAAAATGCTTCCTTTTTTTTTTTAAACAGGTAATCATTTAAATGTTTATACATTTTAAATAGAGGAATAATGACAAGTCATTTCCTGGTACCATTTGACACCTGATTCCTTACTGGCTCGACTATGGCCCAACCGCACGACAGTGTGTACTGTATCTAGGCAACAAGGATCCAATCAGAGAAGGCAGAGGAGTGAGGGCAGGGCTCGATTTGAATGTGCAGATTAGCCACCATGCAGGAACTTATCACTGGATTGGACTTTTTTCTTGAATGGGGCTTGGGAGAACTTTTCTCGATTGACTGCTGATCACAGAGTCACGTTTCAGTCTTTAGGGAAGCCAGGAGTTTCAAACTGTCTTGTGATGGATTCTGACAAGGGTCAGGGTGAGGTATACTTTGTTAGAGTCCATGATCTGTGAGGTACATCTGACGAGTAAAAGCATCCAGTGGCTTGAATTTATTGTCTTTAATTGTGAAAGATGTCCATGGTCTCAAATATACAGTCCGGAAAGTCTTTTATGACATTTGGGTGCATCTGAAATGTCAAAATGATAAAAACAGGTTGTTCCGTGAAATGTTCATTTGTTGTCCAAGATATTTGTGTTCCTGTTTTTATAAGTTCATGGGGTTTTCCATAACCAGAAAGTTTGCTAAGCGATTCTTGAGTTTGTTTTGCAGGTTGGCAGCACAGGAGGAAGGTCTGTCTTAAGTCTCTTTATGGGAATAAAGGTGTAAAAACAATCCACGAGCATCTGGCTTTGTTAAAAATACAATCCAGGGATGTAGTCAAAAGGAGAGGGCTTATGGCATCGCTGGCATGAATGCCTCTGCACTCACATGAAGTCAGTTGAGATGCAAAGGCCAGGTTGTGGGTGTAGTGAAGAGTTGGATTTATAAATAAATAAATAACAGCAACAACTGCAGTTATCCATCTGCCAGGTCCACAGCAGCAGCAGCAGCAGCAGCAGCAGCATATCTTGATCTCCTGGTGAAAAATCCACTGAGTCACACTTGATTTCACTGACAGTGTGGCTGCAGAGGAAGGAGAGGCGATGATTTGTTGACATATCCAGCTCTCTTGGCCCAGGTGTGGATAATCAATGTCAGTGTATACCCACAAACAGCCACGGTGCATAATGTATGCCACATTACTTGTGTTGTGGCAGTATGTCCTTTGAAAGTCTCTGCTACAGTGGAGCTGGTGCAGGGTCCAGGGGAGCAGTTCTCTTGCGATGATCACATTGAGCATGTGTGACGGAAATTACATGCACAGTCAAAGAGTTGAGGATTTTACTTGCACAGGTGAACAATAAAAATCCCTTTTAGGCTGGTGAGCTTGTCATGGCAGAGAATAACTGTTAGGCTTACAAGCCTAACCAATACTGGAGTTCCAGATGTTTGAAAGTAAAGTTCCACAATGTCAAATCACATCCAGACTTTCCATTAAAATGTCCCACAAACATCTTTTCAGAGCAGATTATTTCAGTTGCTCCACTGGAGTGTGTTTTAAAGTTTAAAACTCAAAATAGTGATGATATAAAAGCTCTAATCGCTGTATGGGTTATTAGAGCAAGTCTCAGTCCAAAGTCATTACTCCACCCCACAAGCAGAGGGCAGCATGGGATTGGAGGTAGAGGTAGAAACTGAAACTGGATTGATGAAGAGTTTTGTCTTTCCTCTGAGTTGCATCTGGCTTTTGGAGCACAGAGGCTTTGATGTTGGGGGACGACACTTGGAGACTGTGCGTATCCTCAAAATGGCAGATGGGGAAAGGCCGGGAGAGGGGGAGGCGATACAGAGCATTAAACACACTCCCCTTCCCTTACCCCATCAATCATCACCACCACACAAGTGCAGTACAGTCCAGTCCGGTTCAGATCAGCGAGCAGGCTTCCAACCCCTGAGGCTGGGTTGCCATGACAACTGTGTGCTGCTGCAGTTACCATGGCTGCCACTGCTGTCGGTGGTGGTCTGATGCAAGATCCAGTCCCTGCTGGCTCAGCGCATCACTGGAGGGCTACAGGGGAGGCCTTGCAGGCTCAGGTTTTACTCAGTGCCATGTAGTTGCAGACTCTGGGCCTAATTCAGGTACCAGCGACGCACTTGGGCATAGCGGGACAGGAGTTGTAGGAGGAGTAGGAGGAGGAGTGGAGGAGGTGTTGGTGGTGGTGGTGGTGGTAGTAGTAGTACGCAGCAGGTACCATTAGGGGCAATGGAAGAGGCATGGGCACCTTCATAACAAAGCAATCAATGGGGTTTTAAACAGCAATCACACCATAAATATATATAGTGAGAGTGAAGCGTTCATGATGGGATACAAAGGCAAAAGATGTAAAGTAAGGGGACAAAGTGGGGAAGAGAGACAGTGATTAAAAGAGAGAGAGAGGCAGTGTGAAGGGAGGAAGCAAGAGAGCAGGGAGAATGAAAACAGGGTGAAAGAAACAGCAGAAACAAGCCCTGATGCATCTCTACACACACTGTCAGGGTCCATTACTCACACAAACCCAAGAGGGAAACGAAAACCACAAATACACACACAGAGAGTAAAAAAAAAGGCACATGCTGATAATAACTTCCATAGCATAGAAGCTCACCAGTAAATGTAATTTAGGCACTCTAGATAAGAACATGCAATGTAATGTATCTTATGCTGATCTTCGTCTGGTTTCAACAGCAGTAGCTTGTGAAGGCTTTATCTGACAAAGCCTCAGACTGCGCATAATTCATACCGTGGCATAATTTGGTTGTAATTGTGAAAATGTCTATCATTTTTTTCGTTTAAAGAAGGGAAACTACATGTGATAAAATACTCTGGTCTTATGCAATGACGCTGAGGTCCCTGACAGACCATGCACAAGAATTTTTGTGCTGATGAAAGCAGACTGAGCAACTGCTTTTGGAAGACTTTGGCTTTAGTACAGTGCAAAGATGATTGTCACAAGAACAAAAGGCAGAGGCAAGAAGATAAAGCGAAACTGGACCAAAAGTGGGACACCACCCAGTTAAAGAGCTCCCTCTCATCAACTACCTCTGCCATCGGTTCAGTGCTCTCAATTGTTTGAACTGCCGTCAGAAAGAGCTGATTAGTGCCAATATTGCCGAATGCACCATAAAAACTAAGGGCTATAGTCGACCACAGACGATAAACAGCGATCGATAATTGACTTAGTGTCAGGGCCCTGAGGTTTAATGTTTTCACTTTCTCTCACTGCCTCCCTAACACACATACAACAACAGTGATATGAGGACCATGCACTCTCTGTAGCATGGATGTCTAATTTAACAGAGTATTACCGTCACTACTTGCATTCCAGCAGCATCGGCACTAAACACCCCTGTAAAAAGCCCAGCCAGACAATGGACGTGTGCGAGAGATCATCTATCTGAATGAGCTAGTTATAAAATATTAGTTGCATTAAACACGGATGAAAGGATTAGTTCATTCCTATTTACTTCAGGACCCAACTCCAACTCAACCTCCATTTGTTCACCTATTATCAATTGTACTAACATCTGATTGAGAATTCTGTTGAGCATTTAAGGAGTTAAACGGTGTAGAAACTGCACACAGAGTCCGAATCGAAAGGATGCTCTCCACAGGTGCCAAAGGCATCAATGATTTTGAGTAATGAATGTTAAAACATTGGAGTTGTGTTGGTTTTGAGTGACTACATACTTTCACTGCCAACTACACATGCTTATATGTGAATGAGAATGCTGGTTAGTGGGAAACATAGCAAAGACCCGGGCACCCCCACCCTCTCAGTGGCCTTACCTCCTCCAGACGGTTCTCGTTGTTCTCTGGCTCAGCCCCGGAGGCCGGCTGCTGGGCCATGGAGCTCTCCGAGTCCGGTTCCACCTCTGTCACGGCGGCTGCGCTGGGCTCAGACACCTCCCTGCACGAGTAAGAGACAGTTGGGGTGAGGGGTGACCTCACTACTCACATATTGAAGATAGAGCTGAAACATTTAACCAATTAGCTGACCAACCGCAAAGTAATATCGACTCATTTTGAAAGTAATTTTCGGACAGATAACACCACTATCTGACATTTTATAGATCAAACAATTAGTGTATTAATTAAGAAAACAATCAGCAGGTAAATAAGAATAGATAATAATCATTAGTTGCAGCTGTAATTGAAGACTGTGTTCAAACTCAACTCTTAGGACTGGGCAGTGTGAAGGTTAGTGTGAGAGGAGACAAAATGATGTGTAGGACAAGACAGAGGAAAACACTGGAAGAGTCAGAGGAAGGGTGCTGGAGGCCAATGATCTGGGTCACTCTTGCTATAAATAACTCACCAGCTAACTGACACCCAGGGTCACAAACACTCCTCAAACTAACTCATCGTCCACGAAACACTCACAGCTGACTCTGTGTGTGTAGTCTTAATCTGATCCTTGCTGGGTCATTACAATAAACGAAACAAAAACAATTCTAACTAACGAAATGAAACCGATTCTCTGTGGTTACTATTACTATGTCAGACCTCGCACAGTCAAACACTTCCTTACTTTTTATTTTATCGCTGTTATCTTAGACGGAGCAAAACCAAACAGATATCATCATTATATTTTTAGTTACCCCCTCAACTTCCTCTGCCAGCATTATCAAAAGCCTCCTCCGCTGCCTCCATGTGACGACACAGGCACTGAGGCAGCACCCTGTAGGTGGGAGGATCACATCCTCTAGCATCCCTCTCTCCATCACAGTGCACATTCCCCTCTATTGTTTGATTCATTACACAGCTCTTTGCATGTCACAGTAAATGGAAGTAAATAATACATTTAAAAATACTTCTCATTGCTGAAAAGTATCAAACAAAGAAATGTTTAGTTGTCATCCAGTGCCAATACTAATCAATGCAGCGTGTTTTGTCTCTGGTTCCATTGTAATTTTTTCATCAGTTATTGCAGAAAAAAACAGCAATGCAGTCATTTTTAAAAAGCAACAAAGTCAACAGAACATGTGAGGACCTGTAAATAACCCAAACAATGCACAGACTGCAGTTAACAATTATGTTCATTACCAATTAATCTGCTAATAATGCAATTAAATTAATTTGCGATTAATTGTTCCGTTGCCCATTACAATTTCCTCAAGCCCAAGGTGATGTCTTCAAATGTCCTATTTTATCTGTCCAACAGTCCAAAACCCAGAATTAATCACTTCACTTAATTATAAGATAAAGAAAAGCAGCAAATGCAAATTCTTACATTTGAAAATCTGGAGCAAGTGATTAATCCATTATCAGAATCGTTGCAAATTAATTTTTTGCTGATTTACTTTTAGTTGCAGCTCTAGCACTAATCTCAAAGATGAATCTGGTAGGTGACTCTAGGAAGATTATTTCTGACTCAAATCACGATATCAAAGTCACTTCTTCAACCGAGTGATGCACTGCTGCTTTGGACTTACAAAAATAAGTCATTCCCTCTACTTCAGACTTTTCAGACTGATGTTCAGTGTAAAATGATCCCTAGCTGGCAAACTACTAGGCACATAGTCTCTGAGGACTAGCTCAGACAGCCAAAGCTCAGCTTTTCTCTTTCTCCATGATATGCAACACTGCCACTGGCAAAGTTTCTTTAGCACAAGGGCCTGTAGTGTGGGTTTCTGAACAACTGAAATCTACCCACAGTGTTAGGAGAGCCCATTCAACCTCCTTCTCTAGAGATTAGTCACTGGCAGAAGTGTATGCAAAGGGACAGCATTTTCCCCTCCTCCACACCACACCATTTCTCCTCATTTGCCCTAGGTGTGGATGTCAGTGTCTATGTGTGTGTGGTTCTTTGGCAAGGCCAGGGGCACACCTGCGAAGGCTATAAAGGGAGACAGATGTCAACTAGAAATACAACCCCTTGGGATCAGGAAAAGAGGAAAGGCCAGGCCAAGGTGATGTAATGATCACTGGCTTTCTCCTCTCAAATAACAGCCTTGAACCCCCTTCGTTTTACATTTCAAACAGCTTTGTATTCATATGACTAGGCTGGAATGAGGAAGCACATTGATGTGTAGCTTCAATCTGAGGAACAACATCACAATACGTAAAGAGTATCATAAAATAAATGCAATACTTCTCAAAAACCTGACAAACAGAAACCATGAGTGCAGTATGACCCCGGGGCACCAATTCTCATTCATTGCAGCTCATTAGAATTACTCAAGTTGTGTCCTAATCAACAAACAGGACTCATAAACTGAACCAAAACATTGTCACCGGTCAAATGACACATGTAGTCAGCTCCCAGGGAAGGAGAGTGTGAGTACTGATGCCAGCTGGGAGAATTATATCACACCATAAGGGCCCATTCACACTGACTGTACAGCTAACAGATGTCTGCTTTAATGATCTCCCTTGACAACAGTGAGATCATTAACAGCTACAGCCACACAAATACAAAAATACAAAAATAGTCCTCTGTAGGCTAGACAACAAGATGCGGTACAGTACGGTCATGATTGAGCCTTAACGGACAACCAAAAACCATATTTTCATTTTGAAACTTTATCTTTATCGTTTTTTTATTTAACTTTATCTTTTGGCTGCCTGGCATGAGAGACATTGTTGAGGTCAAGAGGACAGACAGAGAAGGGAGGGAAGAAAAATCACTGTCCACATGCTTCTCCCCATCACACTATGAAATCTGAGCCCATTATTTATTCATCAATATGTTCCTTCATTGAAATGCTATTTTAGGCACGGATCAAAGAAAGGAGACCCCATCCCCCCTAAAAAAAAAATCTTCCTAGCTCCTTCATCCAACAAAAGAGTCTGACGACGTCCCCACCCCCGGTCCTCCTCACATGTAACACGCTCATAACCAGGCCAATGTGAACTAATGACATGAAATATAACAGGCAGCGAGGAGCAGTTAGCTAACCAGTCGCGTAATATACAGTCAGGCTGACGATGGGAAACGACAGGCTGATACCGGCTAAGTTCATGTATTCCCGTTGCTTTCTGGATAAGTGGTGTAAAAGTACAACCAGCAACCTGAAGCCTTGGGTCGCACTCTGGCTCACTCTTACCCGTTTTTGTTGCCTTCGGACAGCATTATGGCCGGCCTTGAAAGGAAACCCCCGGGGATAAAAAAAATAAATAAAACGACCCTCTGTCGCTGCCGCTTATTCCGGACAGGCGTGGGCTGAAAAAGGGAACGCGAATTACAAAAAAACCCGGTCGCGGTGGTTTCCACTGCTGATTAGCCGAACACTGCGTCGGTATCAGGGATGCAATGCATGCATGACGGCCATGTTGGCTAGCGAGACTTGTGTCAAGTCTACCAGAGTGGGAAGAAAAACTACCTTCCGGTCAAAGATTTCCAAAATAAAAGCTCCGTGAAACGCTCAAACGTGGCGCACTCCAAAATATAACCGCAAAATAATCTGCGGCAAGCAACAAAGACAAATTACACGAATGGGACAACAGAGAAAGGAAACTAAGGAACATGGGAAAAGACTCTTTAAATCTCTTGAGAGAAGCAGCAGGGGCTGCCGCAATACACACGTGACAAGAAATACAACCTGCTATAATTAGGAGCATGACAGAGAAAGCACTAGGGTGTGTTTACAACCGAGTCTGGCTTAAAACATCTTGGAGGCATGCTGTCAGCTCTATGGCCAATGTTTTTAATTGGAACAGACATTTTCTATGCCTGTCCATGCTGACAAATGATACACAAAAGGAAATTACTGAGCAATAGACAGAGGAACAAATATCTTAACTACAAAGTTTAAGAGAAATTCATATTAGTACAACCCAAGATAAGTGTCAGTATATTCGGCTTCAGACCAGGCACAGTGCTTTCTGTTAAATATTAAATATTACATAAATGTGATTAAACCATGATCTCCATAACCACATGACTAAACCGTGTCCTCTATTATCTTACATTATTTCATATGCCACAACAAAAATATGGATGTTTTTTTACAGTTTTTAAGGTTTTGGGAATTGTTTACTATGTGCCTGATCTTGTTGCACTGTAATCTCTGCATTTAAAATACACATTGCTGTTGCTCTTTCCTCTGAGGGCCAAAGTTAATTTAGGGCAAGACCACATGGCTACAACATGTCATCATCAACCACAATATCCCAAAACCTTGTTGAAAAACTCACCTGAATGTCATCAATAACACAGCAAGAATGTTCAATAGTGTTTTTGTGATTTCATCAGTGTTAATTTTGCTTCCCTGAGAAGGTTAATCCTGAAATCTGATACATAATTACCCCTGCCACCAAAGTCAAAAGTAAGCTGAGATATTCAGAAAGGCGAATCATAAATACAGCCTTGTGTTCGTTTCTTATGACAAATTACTCAGCAGATTCAACACTTTTTATTAGTATTAAGACTCATAATGAAATTTTAATTTCATTTTCTCCTGCAAACCACAGATTTGTTGGTAAATTGTTTAAATTCAAATGGTTGACACTAATCAGGACAGGGCCTTTGCTGTCAAGACCCCAAACCCTTGGCACAACCTACCAGACGAGATCAGACTTGTAGAGTCAGTTCCCTGTTTTATCTCACTTAAGACACATTTTTATAAAAAGTAATTTATTGTGTAATGTCTTTTTAATTTTATTTGCATTTCAATTTGATTAGTTTTGATGTTTTGTATTTGACTCGTGTGAAGCATTTCTTATTTGTATTGAAAAGTGCTATACAAATAATGTTATATACAAATATAACATAATATTATTAGACAGTCACAGAAAATTGCTAAAGGAGTGGAGTTTAAGAAAGGATACACATCAGTGTCAAAAGGATACAGGCCTATAGAGGGAATAGAAACTTGGAAAAACACTAAATTAATTTGAAACATAGTGAATATCTTTGTTGCAAGATATTACACAAGGAGCCACCAGAGTGTATGCATCACATCACATTATTCAATAGCATACACAGTGCACACAGTTAAAGAAATGATAGAGAGAGCAAAAAGGTGGCACATACAGGATGCAAAGGCTAATTCCTGTGCTGGTGTAACTTTTCAACTCCACCCACAAATAATATGAAGACTTACTTACACTTGTTATTAAGGTTATCTGTATTGCAGTGATGGTTACTGACCTTTTTGAGAGGAATCGTTTCTCTGCCCCTTTACCCAGGTTAGTCTTTTTCTCTTCCTCTGCCTCTTGTCCTTGGTCTACCTTCTGTGGAATTATTCAAAGTAAAAACAATGAAAAGCAAATAGCAATACTCTCACAGAGATGTAGTTTTAGATGCATGTCAGTATCAGCCATGATGTGTGATGCTGCACGGCGTCGTGTTCACAAACACTATACCTTAAAAATATTTATCAAATCCTTGGTGAATGACTGACACCTACAACAGTTTGATCACTGACCTTCAGCTGCCTGGCAGGGCAAGGTTTGTCCCGAGAGGAGGAGGATGATTGTGATGAGCGTGAAGAGGAGTCTGATTTGGAGTCAGAATCTGATGAGGAACCTGAATCTTGTGCCTCAGTCACAACCACCTTGTCTTTGATGGCTGTCTGCTGCCTCTTGTCCTGCTCCTCCTTAAGCCGTTTCTCCTCTCTTCTCTTCTCGTCATCCTGACGTTTTCTCTCTTTTTCTTTTTCGTCTTCCTGACGTTTTCTCTCCTTTTCTTGCTCCTCTTTCTGACGCTGTTTCTCCTTCTCTTCCTGTCGTTTTCTCTCCTTTTCCTTCTCTTCTTCCAAGCGTTTCTTCTCTCTCTCCAGTTCTTGTGATTTTCGTCTTTCTCTTTCCTTCTCCTCCTTCAGCTGCCTCTCTTCCTCCATCTCTCTGTTCTCTTGTTGCCTCTTTCTCTCCAGTCTTTGCAGCGGAGATTCACTGGAAGACCCAGCAGTAGAGTGTGCTGCATCTCCTGACATTCCCGCAGATGACATGGGCTCCACTGCACGGAAAGCCCCCTCGGACTCCATCTTGTGTGCAAGCAGAGAAAGCGGTCCTCGCCTGCTCTTCACAGGGGGCTCAGGACTGCTGGAACGAGAGCTCGAGTCAGAGTCTTGCCCTTGCATGGTGGGAGGTTGGAACGACGCTCCCCTTGGACCGCGTGCAGGCTCAGGGCCATTTCCCTCCTGGTCGTCTGGGTCTGGTGGGCTCTGCTTGGGAGTATCAGGAAGGGGGAACAGGTCAGGGGGTGGAGAAGGAGGAGGCGTGGGATGGCGCAGCTGCATGGGGGTGTGGTGTACCTGTGGTGGTGGGATGTGCTGCGGCGGTTGAAGCTTGCGTTTGGATCGTCCACCTGCCGATGGGACACTGGGGGGCATCTGCTGCGGCTGGGGAGGGACTCTGTTGCCCCGGTGTGCTGTGCCAGGACCAGGCCCCCAATCCTCATCATCCTCACTCTCATCATCACCGTCATCTTCGTCACTATCCTTATGGACATTGCCTCCTGCTGATACCCCAGCAGATCTGCTAAGGTGGAGGACAGGATGAGCTGATCCCGGCTCACTCGGTGCGGTGCCCTCCTTCTCCTGGGCTCGGGGCACGGCAGGGGGCACACCCTGGCGGTCAGGCTTACCCAGGACACGCACTGACAGGGAGGCTACAGCGCGGGGAGGAGAGGGGGCTGGTGGCTCCTTATGTCCTATGGCTCGCTGCATCCTAGCTCCTGGAGCCTCAGGGGACTCCTGGCAGTGGAGGGTAGGACCGGGGCCCATGTCAGCACTGTATGCCATCATCCCATGACCCACCACTGAAGTTCCTCCTCTCTCCTCTGCCCTGGTCAGTGCGGGCTGAGAGGGTATAGCGCAATGCTGCTGTGCATAAATATTGACATGACATATGATATACATTTTGTGGCATTTACAAGCATAGACATTTTATTTCAAATTCCAGCTTTTTTAAGTTTCAACACCTAAGCATTTAAAAAAAAAAAAAAAAAAGAATCTGTGTAATGTAAAATGCACCAGGTATAATCTGGCATGAGAAGCAGAACACTGAGAGACATGAGAAAACAAGATTTTTCACAACATTTCTCCATCACTGTGCAGCAGCTTAGTGTGTCCTCTTTGGTGGGATAAAACCTTAGTTTTTCTCATTTTATTATTCAGTGTGTGGACATTGCTGACCTTGTCAGGGACATAGGAAGAGCTGTCATTGTCCTCCGAGTGCTCTTCGTCCTCCTCTGGCACTGCTGGGCTTTCTGTCAGTGAGGAACACAAGGCAGGGGTTAAGGGTCAGCACCAAAGTAAGGATTAAAACTCATGACACACACCCACTGGATCCTAAACAAGTGCAACCTTTCAATCGATCAAAAAAGAGATCAATTTCTCCTGAGTCTCCTTCTACACCATCTCAGGTGTAGGTTGTTCTACAACCTAACATAATGAGAGCTGACTTTTTTTAAAGACATTATTATCTTAACCAATTATAAATAACTTTAGTAATTTTTACATTGATGTATGTCAATAGCAGCTGGATGATATGACTACATCTGTGTCCCATGGAGTTATATGTGCATGATGAGGGATTATTTTTTCATATTTCTTCTGTAATGTGTGATTCTTCCAAAACCTTTATTTAATAATCCAATATCGTAGCTAGTTGCAACCTGTTTATGAGCGTGTGCAGTCATACATACGTTGTTCATGTAGCAGAGTTAACTGTCTGATTTGTGATTGTGTGTGCCATGTTATACCATCAGCCTCTTCCTCTTGCTGGGCCTCTCTCTCAAGTCTCTGGCGAAGGAGCTCCTGCTGCTTGGCCAGGTACTGTTTTATGAAGCTGTTCTGGCACATCTCCTCCCCTATCTACAACAAAGAAAAGTCCAAAAAACAGCACATAGAAATGACATCACATATGTTGTCAAAGAATTAACAAACTAACTCATCTTTAAAAATCTCCTCCTACCTGAGAGTTGGGCTGCAGCCCACTGTGGGAGGAAGATGACTTCTGTAGGTTTTCCAGCATCAGAGCCTGCCAGGAATGAGTAAGGGGAATTATTTAAAATGTAAAACTATACTACATAACATTATATTTAAGATACAAAAACAAAACCAGATACTTTACTTTTACTTTACAGGCTATTTCAGCACCTCATTCCCATTTCAAAAACTGTTTTGGCTCATGAAGCAACTGGTTGGACTCAAACTGGGAACTTTGCGGTTCTGTTCAGCATCTTAATCCCAAAGATACACAGTTTTTGCATACATTTTGAGGTGGATGGAACATCCCTCCAACTAAATGAATACTAAATGTGCCTACAAAACCTGGCAAGACAATCGTAATTTTCTTGCATGCAAACCAGTGGTTTTTTTTTTTTGTAAAAACCCTCTCACATATTTACAACAGCATGAGCAAAAATTATTTTTATGGGATACTACTAAATAAATGCCTGTTTCATACATATACATTATGTAGATAATTTCCATGAACAGAAATTTGTTTTTCCTATGTAAATTATGAGATATCTTGGCTATTTAATCGACATTCAAAAGTATATTACTTACTAAAATTAGCATGAGCGTCGTGTGTAATTTACACACTATTGAAAGCTTGGCTCAGCTTCAACCTGGCCCAATACAGAGGTACAAGTGTTTTGAATGTAAATCACAATGAAACTGGTGTCCACAGAGAAATTATGCCAGTGGCTCTGCATTGTGATTGTGTGGTGAAATAATTGCAGTGACATATTTCATCAGCTTACATTTCATTATCTTTGAAATCAAATATGATATGCAAGTTGATATGCACGCACTGCTTGGCCCTGCTCGTGTAATCATATGCCATCTTTTTAAAAGTGCATTATTAGAAACCTCTCAAGGCCATGACTACCACTGAGGACACTGAGATCACATCCACTCTATCCTATCTGGGTTTGCGCGACCAAGGAAAGGTTTAAATTCACTGGCTTTAAACTAACGTTTGAGGGTGTCATGGCAACCTAGCAATTAAGATGTCAAATCCAGCCCTCAACCTTTGTTGCATGCTAGTCTCCTCACTCTCTCCTCACTATCCCCATGTTTAGCCTACTGTTTTCACAATCCATTACCATTGGCTTCTTTTAGGCGAATACATAAATAAAGGATTCATTATTTCCATCCTTTATTTCTGGTAGTGTGGAGAGGCCTTTAAAACAGCACTTTTTCAAATTTGGGAAATAAAATTTCCAGAAATTATATGAGAATAGTTAACTGAGTAAACATATCGTTTATAAAATTAAAAATAATAATGTTCAGACTTTATTTCTGGTGTCTGATAACATTTTTCTGTTGCAGAGGGCACGTAAGACTCATGACCTCAGTATTACTAAAATCCTCGCTACGGCCCTGAAACCTGTGGTTGCTCATGGGCTGAAGGTCTTGTGCAAAACAACAACAGTGTTGATGAAAAAAAATAAGTCAAAACAAAATTGCATAAATTACTCGTCGGGGAAGCTCGGAAAATTGTGTGTTTACATCGCGAGGCGCGCCCCCGTAACTTCAACACACACACACAGACACACACACAAAGCGCGGGCACGATCATGTACTGTACACTATGTGCGGCTGCTCGCTTGCTTACACTCAGCTTAGGCCTCGACTTGACAGGTGCACAGTTCAACTGTGTGCAACACGATGCACTACGAGTAGTTACCAGTTAAGTAGGAAGTCGGTTGGTAGGCAGTTTCTTTGTACTGTCAGTTACAAATAACCGAAAACCAAAAGTGTTGTTTATGTGTAATAACGCGTGCAAGGCGATTTATGTATTCCCGCTTCCGAGCCCACACACCGTTACGGCCTCTAATGTTAACCCCCCCCCTCCGTCTCTCTGCTACTACTGAACTTAGCCAGACTCGACACAGGCGTCCAGAACATGCGAGAAAACTTACCCCTTTCAGTCGCTTGATGAGTGTGTTTTTCTGGCCGCTTTTTGGAAGGTTTCTCTGCTCCAGAGCGGCTTTCAAATCCGCAACTCGGAGCGATTGTAGAGGTTTCCCATCAAGCGTAATATCTTCGTCCGCCATTTTGCTCCCTCCGCTTGTCTAAACTCCAACAAGCGTCGCTACGGCTGCTTCTCGGCGTCACAGCTCGGCAGTTTCCGGAAAAGCTCGGTCTCTCCGAATCACATAACAGTACCCTCGGCACACTTATTCGACAAACTTTATTCTGTGTTCAAGACGACTTTATCCCACTTAAATGGCCCTGGAGTGCGGTCTCTGTAGTATTAAATTCATCATTGTTTCTGGTACGGTATCTATATTTTTCCTGTAGATATGATAAATAACTTTTTTTTTTTTTTTTACAATCACAAACTGCAATAAATAACCCAAACACATTTGTTTAATTGCAAAAGTTGTATTTGTGCATTCTGAACAGGAATACAAGACAGACATCAAATGTAGTGTAAAGTAAAGAGGTTTAGGTTTATATTACTGTAGGAGAAAAGTCAAAGATTCATTTCTATACCTCAGCGAATATGGATAAGACTCATTTGAGTTCACATAGCGTAAAAAACTTTCTTGTACAAAAGAAAATACAGCCATATCTTTAAATTGTAACTTAAGATATTTTTTCAAAAAAAAAAACCAACAAAAAAAAAAACCAACATGTTTTGTTCGTTGTAAATCATCAATTACAATCGCCCTGGTAAAGGTTGTACATTTATAAAATCTAAGCAAGTTAAAGCCATGCAAACTGGAAAGCAAAAAACATAAACCAAAACTGACCATAATAAATATATATAACTAAAGCTTACATGCCGAACATGCTCTCTTCATACGTGAGTGTTTTGGCAGGGAGGTATTCATTGGGTAATACTTCAAACCTCCACAAGGTGACGCTGCAGAAGAGACAATGTAACAGCAGGAGAAAACAGTACTCCTTGAAGAATGATTTTAACTGAGCCATACAACTGAAAAAATGATTACGCAATGCCCTGACGATACTGACTTGGATCAGAGAAATAAAACTGGAATATCAGGTTAAGTAATATGAGTAACGTCAGAGAAGACAGATCCAAAACCTTTATAATCTAACGTTGAAGAGCACCCTCCAGGATCAAACTGGCCATGTGTTTACACAGTTAAGATTTGTAGCGTTAAGTGTGTCAAACAATATGTTTGTTCAACTTCCAGTCTACTATATGTTCCACCACAGCCTCAGACTGAGCTGTCTGTGTGTAGACCATTGCACCTGATGACTGGAATAAATGAAAATGTGCGGTCAGACAATATACTAGTGTCAGACGGAAAAACAGGTACGCGTTTCAATGGATTTAAAATGTGAAATTTTCCCATTTCAATCAAAAAGTTAGATATGCTTCATTTCACAGTTTCACTCTGGCTCGGCCATATGGTTATTATTATTATTTTTTATAAAATACTGATATATATCAAATGTTAAATCATGATACTGATGTTCAGTACAGTGAACTATGTTCCACTGCTATGCTTTCCATTCATAATGAATTGTGAATATAATAACCAGCCTTAGTTTCTACCACACTCCCTCACAGCAAGGTTGCTGACTTGAACCTATCAGAGCAGACGTGAGTGAGCACTGTTGACAAGCATCTTATGGGAAATGAAGATAAAAAGCATAGAAAGTCAAAGAAACGTAACCATGCAGATCATAACAGGACATGTGGAAACAGGTAACCTTGGTCAGCAGGTTTCCTATCCACTGTCAGGCTGTCATGTGACTGTGGGAAAGAACAGGATTAGGCAATTCTCGCCCGAATGTCATCGCTCACGATTAGTCGCTGTGTCAATTCTTGGATATCACCTCTCTCTGTCAGACAGGACTTTTGTGAATTTTTCTTCGTGAGATGTGAAAAACTGCATGAATGTAAATTGAACACATATTGAGAGATGTTTCTTTTAAACCTCAATGAGTGGATTTCAAGCTGTACCACAGCTAATCTTTCCTTGCTAGTGGAAATGGGCAGTACACAAACACAACACACACTTGCAAAGATTTTGGATGGAAGTCGAGCAAACTTCCTCCTCCACGCCCTTTTCCATTTCTCCCATATTAAGCCCAAAACACTTGATATGCTGCTTTGACAGTTTCAGACTGTTAATCACAAAAGGCCTTTCAGGTATCACAGTAATAAGTAGGCCAGATCCAGGATGTAAGGCCTCCTTCTGTGCTATTTTTGGAATGGGGGGATGGCTAAATAAATAGAGGAAGGAAGGAAAAATGGCTATCATGTGAGGGAAAGAAAATGCGGCAAACATAATAAAGCAAAGCTCCCAAAATAAGCAGTCCACACAGACACTCAAAGCCACAGATGGGCTTCAAATATTCAATAAGTTAACACTCAAAAAGACAAGTGTGCCTGGCACGAAAGCACAGAGGTCAGTATATAAACAAAGGCAAACCAACACACAATTGGAGGACAGAACCAGCACAGTCAAAACCCAGCTTAGTAACAGCTGCAGCAAGGCTAAACACTTTCAGGATTCAACTTCACTTGCTTCAATCCCATTGAAACGAAAGGTAATGAAAGAGTCTACCAACAAATAAGGCATCTCAAAGAGAGAAAATATATGTGTAGTGTCAACAAAGTTTTTACGCAAGTGATATGAAATATCATGACGATATTTCTGCCAGACGCTGGAGCAGAGTGGAGAAGCCAGCTGCTTGCTGGGAGAGCTCAGCGACACGGTCCACCATCTCCTGGGTGGCAGATACTGAGGGGTAGCTTTGTGCAGCGCCCTTTGTTGCCACCACAACTGCCTTCAACGCCTGGCAGAGACGCCCCCCCGAGGTTGTGATCTGAAGTTGGGAAAAGAAATAAAAACACAATTATTACATGTTTTATATATGAATTATCAGCCTGTTATTGTAGATTAAGACATTTGTCTAACTAAGACAAACTCTCGTGATTTTACACAAGTAACGGCATGAAAACAAAGTGTGCATTGGGATTTCTCCAGATACCTTGGCCCGCAGGTCGGCAGAGGTGAGAAGGCGAGAGAGCGTGTCCCCAATAAACACCAGTTTGTGTGCTGTCACAATGAGACTCTTTCCTCTGGCGACGAAGATGCGGGGCGGCTGGTTCCCCTGCACGCTGCTGAAGAGCACATCAATGGCATCTGCCAGGCAGGAGAGGTGGGCGAGGCTCTGAGAGGAGTAGAAGGACAGCAGCTCCGAGTCCTCCAGGGAGAGAGACACCGGCAGTGGAGGGGACGGGGTCAACTGCGCAAGAAAAGATGAAACGGAAGAGTCAGGAAACAGTGTCAAATAAGTCACTAACAATACTTTAGTATCTTTAGGAGGCTACGTGGTCTTGTGACAAAAAGGATTATGCTTTGAAACCATGGAAAAACAGCTGGAAAAATCTTATCAGGGGAAAATGAATGACAACCATTGTCTGAAAAAATACACAACAACCACAAATGCAATTCATGCTGTCAGCCATTTAATTACACTACACTCAAATTATTCTTTAGTAGAAGTGGAAGCATTATTCAATTTTCTGCTTCCAGCTTATCCACTGTGAGGATTTAATGTTTTCCTTTGTCATATATGATATTGAACAGAATGTGTTTAGAGTTTGGACTGAGCAAGACGCGTAAAGACATCACATTGGACCATGGGAAATAATAACAATCACTTTTAATTTTTCTGACATTTTATGGGGCAAACAATTAATTAAGAAAATAATTACAGATAAATCCATGATGAAAATAAGAATTAGTTGCAGCCCTGCTCTTTTGCAACCGTTTATATCCAACTACTCAATATTAGAGCTTCCTTATGTAAACACATACCAGAAGACTTGCAGACTTCTCCGATCAATTTGCACAATGGTCAAGTGACTGATTAAGAAACTCTAATAGGTTACCCAAAGGTTCTAGTCTGTGCAAGCTGATTTTTGCTACAGAACAAACTGTCGGACTCGAAGGCAGAAAAAAAAGTCAGTGAAAGTCTGACACAAACACGCACGCATACGGTACGTCAGCAAGTGTCACTGTTGAAAGAATGACTGTGCTTTTCTGTCACCTATTGTCCTGCAGCATCCAGTCAATGTAAGGCAATGTTGTTAAGATTTACAAGTGAGCTCTTGTTGATCGTCTATGGTGTAACCAATGAATCTAGCAAGGAGTAGAAGAAAATGCAGACGGAGCGATAAAAAAGACATGACATCAGTGTCAAGCAGAGGACAGAAGTGACTTAAGAGATAACATAAGACAAACACATGATTGTAACTTTGATTACATATGTTGTTACATGTCTCCAGCTGTCGGCTTTGATGTTGGAATGACTGAACAGATTCATGAGTCAGAAATCCATAGAGGGGAATCTGACATAAAGTTGTGCGACGCTAGGTAAACATGGTGAGGGTGGCGTAACGAGTGAAGATGGGTTTAGACCAAATCATGAGCCAAGGAGGTGCTGCAGTCTGGATTAATGAGTCACACTGCTCATTAGTAAACAGAGTGCACTGTGAACAGAGTGAATCAATGACTTATCTGTGCAGACTTGTTGTGTTTGTTTCTGTACTGCTACAAAAAAAAAAATGACAGCATAGGATTGTGTATGTTGAGGTAAAAATACAAAGAGGGAAGACTCACCCTTGGTTCTGCAGTGATCGTTTGTCCATTCTCAGCCAGGGCATTAGGAGGTGGCTCAGGTTTACCCTGGTGTGGGAAGGAGAGAACAGTCAGGCGTGTTCACAGACACATTTGCAGTCTGTGTATTGATTGTATTGTAACCATAAAACTACACATGCACTTAGGACATAAATGAATTGTTACAAGGAAAGCACATGTGTTGAAGCACAAAAACACCTCAGAAAATTGAAACAGAAAAGAATGAAAGGTACAAATAAAAAAACATATGAAGATAAATGACTGTTTTTAATCAGATAACTGATAACTGTACTACTTTATAACATTAAATTAATTTCTTCATGAAAACTGACCTGCAGCTTGACATATCCAACACTGTCTCCAGTAGGCACTGGTGCAGGGATGGGAGTCAAGCCGATCCCAGCATACTCGTTACTGGGATCATCTTCTCCATTAACAGGCCCCACTGTGAGAGTAACAGTTGACGGAGCAGGAGGCAAGGGGAAGGCAGGCTGAGGGGTTGGGGGAAGGGGCCTCTCCTGGATCCAGCTACCTTTACGGGAGCCCATGCCACCTCCAGATGACTTCCCGTCAGGCACTGGGAGCGCGGGTAATGGCCTGCGGGACAGGGATTCTTGGGAAGGCAGACGGGGGCGACCCTGAGCCTGCAAAAGGAGGGCACTTTCCTCAAGGGACCGTTGGACCAGTGACAAGAGCCCCTCGGATGGAGGAGCGTTGCCGATAGCGGATAAGGCGGGAAGCAGGTCTGACAGACGAGCCCAAGCCTGCTGAAGAGGCGGTGGAGGATCACCCGAATGACTGGCTTTCCAGGTGGACAGGATTTCAGCCAATGAGGTGGCCAGGTCTCGTGATGACAGAGTGGAGGCCGAGCAGGAGGCTGTGCTCAGCACTGAGTGGACAAGGCTGGAAAGTGAGGCTCTCCACTGAACATCACCTGAACCGTTACTAGAGACAGAGAGACGGCGAGTAGAGGTGGAGGAGGACGAGGAAGAGTGAGGGAGGACTTCAATTGTAAGAGCAGGCATGTCATAGATGCCACAGTCAGGCTCAGAGGAGTCTCGTTTATGATCTCCACTGCTGGCTCGTTTCTCAGGTCCAGGGACACAATACACTTTCCCAACCTGGACAACATCCTCACCAGAAAGGCTGGTGATGGACTCTCCTGGCCCCAGAGGCACACCTGGAAGTGTGGGGACACTGTAGACTTCGTCGTCGACTTCATCAGCCTGAACATCTGATGTGGACACATTCAGGGTGATGGTGGGGACATCATAGACCTACAACGGTGAGACATGAACACAATGCATTCACAATGGGGTTTCTGTGCCAATGACTGAAAATGGTGAACGCGGAGCCTACTTCACTGTGGGTACATAGAATTTGTACCAATAAAATGTCACAATTTGATGTTTAAAAGACTTAAGACATCTTTTAAACCTGGCATATACATGTGAACTGGGTGACATACAGTCACAGGATCAGACTGAAAGTAAAAAAACTATCTGTAAGTAGATGCAACAGAGTCTCTGAGCACCAGTGGGAGAGACACATTTGGACCTTTTAACATCAAAGTGTAAAAGCAGTGAGTCTGCAGTCCACATACAGTAATTGCAGGCAACGATGGAAAAAATTATCCAGCAGCTGGCAGACATGTTCAAGTAACATTAAAGGGGAGACCACGGGGGGTAGGGTAATGGTAGTGGTGTGGCCTTGGCATGGCCCTGACAGATGGGTGTGACTGGGAGAAAATAGAAGCAGCATTTGGACTGGATAGACAGGCTCCCACAGCAGACTGAGACAGGTGTGGCCTTGCCTTAAAGGGGGGCAGGGAGACACACTAATGGTGGAATGTGAGAAGAAATGGTGACAGGGGATTTGATAGTCATCTCTTGTTGGTGAAATGCTTCACTTGTACAGACATGAACACCAGTTTGCCACAGTTCCCAGCTATTTCTTTGGAAATGTATTACTCTGGATTTCTATTTTGTCATATTAATAAATGGAAGATTGGAATTACACACACATCACATATACAGGTGCAAAACTGATGAAACAGTATTGTCTGTACACAACTCCAGATGAAAACTTTTATTTAAATGGCCATTTTGATTAGATATTAATCAGTTCAAACTTGACCTGAGAATATCGCAAGGAAATAAAAACACGATAAGATGTTTCCTACTGTAAGGCAACACACACACACAATCACACACACACACACAGCTGCTGTTGTTTAAAGTCTGAACAATTCAAGTATCGACTGTCACTGACTTGACCCCTCAGTGTGAGAGGAGATTAAACAGGATAAGACAGATCTGAAAGGGAACTCACTTCTAAAAAAAACACATGGGTCTATCTGTTGCCCAGCGAGGAATGCAAAGTAACTAGAGTTATCTTTACCTCTGTCTCAGAACCAGCTTGTGGTGGGAGACTGCGAGGGGTGTCATAGATGCCATCATCATCTTCACCACCAAGGGCAGATGGGACTGGACGCTGCCACCTGCCACTGGGAGGAGTATCATACACCTACCAAGGCAATAAATATACAAAACCAAATTATGATTGCAAGCCTTGGTCAAGCGAAAGCTGTCAGAACATGCTGTTTCAACAGAGTTGTAAGTGAAGTAGCCATCACATACCTGGTCATCCACTGGATCTGTGTAATCCTGGCTTTCTCCTTTTTTGTTGTGCGCATTGTTGCTTTTCTCCAACCCATTGTTCATCCTTTCATCTTTACTCTGAGAAGTATTTTTCTGTTTGCCCTCTTCTTGCTGCAGGCCTGCAGAGGTGGTCTGAGCAGTGGGTTTGGGGACAGAGTTAGAATCGACTGATGTTGGTGCTGCTTGTAGTGCATCTTTCCTGGTGACACCCCTCACTGGAGGAGCTGGTGGAGGAGGTTTGCGGGCAAAATTTGGTGATCCAGGAACCCTGACCTGACCTGCTCTGACCAGCAAAGGGGATCCCCTGTGACAGGCCAGACCAGGTTTGCCCCTGGCAACAGCAGGGTTGGGTGAAACTCCCTTGAGCAGAGGCCTGGGAGATGCCTGCGCAGAGGATAACTGAGATGGGTGCTGGTGGGCCAAAACTGTGGCTGAAGTCCTGTGAAGGCTTGCTCCCACAGGGGTGGGTGTTTGATACATCCCGGGTGTGTCCTGGCTCACTTTGGACTGGGGGGTACCTGTTGTTCCACTGATTATAGAGGGGCCATTAGAGCAGACAGCAGTAACCACAACCCCTCCTGATGGGGACTGGTAAACATCATCACCTGCAAGTGGTGTACCTTTGGGTACCAAGTAACAGTCATCCGAGTGTCCTGCAGTTAGTGTTTCTCTAGGGACTAAATATGTATTGTCCTCTGGCTCATCAGCCGCCCTCGGCACTCCACTAGGGGAGAGGTACACAGACTCTGAAGCCATGAGAGCTGCAGGCTGCCTGGCATGCTGAGCTGCTGAGGGTATGGGACTTACTGGAGTCTGATAAAGTGTGCCCGTCATTTCTGTGCCTCGTCCTCTGAGAGAGGGCGAGCGTGGACGCCCTGCCACCCCAATATCCCAGTCGGGTCTGGGTCGGGTGCCAGAGCTGGAGTGAGAGCGTGGGCGCCCACCCTCAACTCTGCGGAGCTCCCCTGGCCTTGAGGCACCTCCCGCTCCTCTTCCCTCACCCACACCTGGCGGGGAGCGATACACTCCATCGATGTCCTCTGCACTACTGCTGACAGCAGACCGAGCCAGCGCAGGACCAGGTGACAAGTAAACAGAGTCCTCACTGGGGCCATGGCGGAGTTCTGAGCCTGGGGGTGGGGCGGTCTGGAGGAGACGAAGGCGGTTGGCAGGGGCAATGCCCTGTCTTCCATGTAGGGAGCAGAGCCACCAGCCTGGCCCACCACCCTGCTCCTGTTCAAGAACCATCAAGATGTCACCTTTCCGGAAGGCCAACTCCTCTGGGCTCTCTGCTGTGTTGTCAAACAGTGCCTTTGCCAATACCGTCTGGGAGGGAGGAGGAGACAAGAGCAGAAATCATGAACACAGACCCACCCATTCAGTAATTCACACACACACACCAAACAGCCATATGAAAGTGGGTTTTAATCAACAGCCTAAATTCACACAAGCTAGTGTCTTACATCTGCACACCACAAACAAACAAGTACATTGACATGGCAATGCTAAGTCAGGAGTATAAAAAGCTTGATTGTTTAGAGTTGTTGAATGGAGCGTGAATAGGAGTGAATTGGGAAGATCTCGTAAAATGTATGTGTGAGAGACAGAGGACAGGAAGAGGATGGGTGAACAAAAAAAGATGGCAAATGCAAAAGCTAGCATCATGACTAACTCAAAATTCACAGCTGTGTCAGTAATCAGGAAGCAGAGAGAAAAAGGGGCACAGTCAGGGAGGATCAATAATCAAATGGACAAGGGCTTAATGGTAATGAGGGAGATGAGAGGGAGGGGGAGGGGATGAGAGGCACATCTGTCCCTTGCTGTTTAGGGTTTAATTGCCAACCCAAAGCCAGAGAGTCAAGACCCCTTTCATTTTCTAAACCAACCCCCTGGGGACAACTAGGCTCAGTTGAGCCATGTGGGACCCCCTTAGAACAGTAATGGAGGCAATGACTGTCCAGATAAAATAGGTAGATACGGTGAGATAATATAGGATCATAAAAAAATCCCATGCTAATTATTATTTTGTTACAATTTAGTTTTGATCACATTTGTCCATCATTGTGATTGCATTACAAGCATTCATGCAAATTCATACAAACAAAGAAATAAATACTGTACTCACGGAGACAGACATTGTGGATAAATTATCAGTTATGTCTCAGGGAAACTATAACTCAAGCTTCCAGATCAGTCAGGATCATCCATCTAGATCGGCGGTGGTCCTCATGGATGTACTGGTCGCCACAGAGAGTCAGTGCCGAGGCACAGCTGTATCTGGGCAGGACACATCTCAGAGTCCGGGTGCCTCGTCGTCCGCCTTCATAGGGATCCTGCAATCCACGTAGAAACGCTTTTCACGCTTTGTTCGCGACTTATTTATAACACAAGGAGACTCATACAAGACACATGTGAAATGAAAGGTAGGCAGGCAGCGGCAACACCTGTCTATCCTTTCCACGCCCAGTAACGTTACGTTAAATGCAGCCAGTTCAGAAAAAGCTAACGTTAACTTAACATCAAAGATAAACGGGTGGTGTGCACTCTCTATCTAAAATATCATGTATAGCTGGCCACTTAACAACCGCGTAACCAGGTTAAATGATAATTAATTTAAACAGTAACTACCTAGAATACCGTGCGGTATGTTGTCGCGGCCTAGCTAGTAACGCTAGCTTGGTGGTGTTAATGTTAGCTATGTTAACGCTGGTTATCTTCTCGTCTTTCGCTGCTAACGCTAACGTTCAGTTCAAAACAACAATGGCACCGCCGAGTAAAAGCGCTAAAGCCGAGTTGTTTCCTAGCCAACGATAGCACCCAAAGCCGTAGTCATAAAACAATTACCTTGCTTTTTTCTTATCACCGATAAACTTCGTATCGGCGTACAGTCTATGATACGTAAAATCACTTCTTTTCAAGCGTGAAAATCTGTGGCCATCGCCGTTCAATCATCTTCGGCGATGACAACAAAATGATCTCCGCCTACTCAGAAGTACACGCAGTGCGCTGATCTAAAAGCCTATCCTCAGTGTCAGCGCCAGGCTTTAGACCAATCCAGTATCTGTGAAATCGCACAGTTAGCTGCAGCACGGAGTACAGCGCTTGTGTGATTGGCTCGTTTTTATGGGTTGCGTTTAAGGACCATCGAATTTTTTTTGCCGTAAATCAGATAACTAACCTCTAGATTTAAAAAAAAAGAAACATATGTACGCCCCACTATTAGTATCATCGATCGATACAGCAAATTTTGCAATTATGTTAAACAAATTCACATTGTTATTTCAACAGACATGGGTGTTATAGTGAATCAAACAACCACTAACTCCGAAGGACTGCTCGCTGGAGGCTTTTATTTTGACAGAAGGACTTCTACCCGGAAAATACAGACTTAAGCGACATATGAACCGTCAGTAGTCCAAGGTCCTGACACAATACTTATTTTAACAAATTCTTCCTCTGTGCAACCTCGTGTTCAATTTTGCACGAACAGCAGGGTGAGATAATGCTCCTGGTCATATTTGTATAATTGCATTATACAAGGTAGCCCACTAGGTAAAAGCATAAATTTGCACTGAGTTGTCTGAGTCTGCCTTTGTAAATACCGATCAAGTATTTTATCACTGCTGTTGCCTCAACATGTATCGATAAGTGTTTTATAAGATTAGAAGACTTGTGAAAAAGTGGTTTCCATCTCAATTGACTCTTTATTCATCATATCTCAGCTGCCACAGTTCAGGTGACCTCTACCCTAGTTACCCAGTGTTTTCATAAAAAAATATCAGCGACTGTTCTCTGTTCACAGGTGATGCTGAGGAGTGTTTTCAGGTGCCTTAGGACCAACCCTGTTGCTGGCCAAAGAAGTATGTCTCAAAGCAGCCTTGCTGGAAAGGTAGCCATAGTCACTGCGTCCACAGATGGGTAAGAATCATATTAATGACTCCTTTATTGCCCATTTAAGATACCCTAAACAGTAACTGAGGAAGTGGCTGTGTCAAATCCCTGTCTGATGCCCTGCCAATTTCTGATATGCAGTCTATACCTTTGCAAAGTCTAGACATTAAGAACGTTCCTAAAGGGATCTGAGTATGTAGTAAGTTGCATATCATTTAAAACAGCACATTCATCATAATTGCCATAAGCTTAATCTAATTCAGAGGTCCCCTGTCTTGGTGCTCTTCTTCAACTCATCAGAATTGGTCTGGCAGCAGCTCAGGCTTTGGGAAAGAGGGGAGCCCATGTGGTGGTGAGCAGTAGGCGACAGGCCAATGTGGACAAGGCAGTGGCACTTCTGCAGAGCCAGAACATCCAAGTGACTGGGACCACATGTAACGTTGGCGACGGAGAAGACAGAGAAAAACTGGTTCAAATGGTGAGTCCCACCCTCAGGGATGCATCTGGGGAGTCATCAGGAGCATTTATGGAGTCTGGTGGAGTTCTCACATAACATTATAGGATAGTGGATACCAAATTTTGCTGTATATGATTTTTATTATTTCTTTTTAATTTAATCAACCACTATTATGTAGATCTCAGACAACTGCAACAAGTTTGGGCCCCGGGGCTGAAATACACATAATAATGAGGCTGTAGGTGATTCTATTTACTCATAACCTCATCAACAATCGTTCTGTATTTGGAATAGACTCTGGAGAAGTGTGGAGGTGTTGATATCCTGGTGTCCAATGCAGCAGTCAACCCTTTCTTTGGAAACATCATGGACTCCACAGAGGACGTCTGGGACAAGGTACATAGCAGAAATTAGCTCAAATACCCGTTTATAAAGCAGAAAAACGTCAATCAGAAGAATTATTTTAATGAGTCTTTGGCTTCTGTCTTTGAACAACAATTCTTCTGCCTTCTGTCATTCCTTTTAGTAATGAAAATTATGTATTCAGCCCAATTGTTTTTACTTCTAGATCCTGTCTGTAAACGTGAAATCAGCCTTCCTCATGACCAAGTTGGTGGCGCCTCATATGGCGAAGAGGGGGTGAGTGACAAAAGATTACACAGCTTAATGCAATTGGCAAGAACCAAACAATAAAGACTATAAAACTCTCCACTGTGTTTTAATTTCAAATGCTTTGAAGTGTCTGTACTTTTCTTGTAGAGGGGGGAATGTAGTGTTTGTGTCATCTGTGGCTGGATACCAACCAATGCAGGTCAGTGAGAGTAAAATTTGAATATTTCTCCCATGATCATTATGATTTCACTTTCCCCCTGTGATTGAGTGTGTGTCTTTGATTCTATGACAAACTGGAAAAAGACTTTTTAGTTTTCATTTTATTTATTACATTGTCAGACTGCTAGACTGCTTTAAAGGTTTGAAGACACCATATGTTTTTATGATTTTATTCTTTTCCTGCAGGCTTTGGGTCCTTACAGTGTTAGTAAGACAGCCCTGTTGGGTCTGACCCGGGCACTGGCCCCTGAGCTGGCTCAGAGTAACATAAGAGTCAACTGTGTGGCCCCGGGAGTTATTAAGACTCGCTTCAGCTCTGCTGTGAGGAGGAAAAAATACATTTCTCTTTGTATCATACACTCGAACCATGTTTTTTAACTCTTGATGAATGTCTGTAATATTTTACTTTGTTCTATTCCAGTTATGGCAAAATGAAGACATCATGGACGAGTTCAAAAAGCAGCTCAGCATTAAAAGGTACAGTTCGTATTCACATGGCAACTTGTCACTAATATCCTGTACTTTGGGTGGATAATTTATGAATACCACATTTCATATTTTCCTTCAGAATTGGAGAGCCAGAGGAAATTGGTGGAGTGATCGCTTTCCTGTGCTCTGAGGAGGCTTCCTACATCACTGGAGAGACCATCACAGTGACTGGAGGGATGAGCTGTCGACTCTGAGCCTCCACTGGCGACAAAACTAATTTGTACTTAATTTTGTCTTGTATTTTGATTACTTCCACTATTTGAAGTTTCCGGTGTGATGTTTGTAATATTCTGCTTGAAGATTTCTAATCTATATGTAAAAGTTTTCACAAAGTGCTTATCTAAAATAACACCCCACAGATCAGGCAGTTCATCTGTGATAGAATCACATTCAAATTATAAATAAGTGGGAAAATTTCAGTCATTTGACAGTGCATTTTATCAGATAATAAAAGTTTATGTACATAAATTTATATACAATTGAAAAACCTAGTTGTGCCAGGTTTTATAAAACTAATTCACCAAATGCTACCATTAAGGTCAGAGTTCTTTGTCCTTGTGCCATTACCTGGGTAGTTTACAAATGTGATCCAAGGGACACTTTAAAGTAGTTAACGAAATATAAAATAATGTACAAAGTGACAAAATATGATTGCAACACAAAAAACCTTTATTAATTGAACATTACAGTTCATAAATGTTTATAAAAAAGTACCAATTTGTAACATAATGTCTAATCTTTATTTACAAAAACTGTACAGTAACATTTTAAAGTAACAAAGTTTTATTTGCATGATATAGTCAATAATCAGCGTCAGCACCATTTCAGGGCTTGTTTTCTATGATTACACAACTTGAAGTTGAAATTAGATGGATCAGCTGAATTCAGCTACAATCACAACATAATACAAGAGAAAAAAAAAAAAAGAAAAAAAAAAGGCCTGTCAGCCACAGTGGCTGGTGCATTTCAAATGATTTTTCTTATTTATTCAATGTACTGAAGCTGGTGGAGAAATCCAGCTTTTCCACAGTCCGAGTCATCTAGTATTGACAAAATGTGGCAGTGGAAATCTATGTTATCATCTGCGTTTACTGCCAGCAGACAGCAAGTCCCGCCGTGCCATCCCAGGTTTCCAGAACTCCCTCAGAGTGGGAATGTATGTGCCGTGTTTGGTCTTGTAGTAGCGCTTTATGAACAGCTGGTGGAGACAGTCAGTTAAAAAACACAAGACTGAAATATTAGTGCAACTATAACAGGAAAATTATTTATTGAACCAAAGATTTTTCAATAACTTGCTAGTGTTCCAAGGCTTAAAGTCCTTCACGATACAATATGATATTTGTTTGAAATTGCCCATGAAAAGCCCGTTTTCTCATTTGAGCATACATACCCTGCCTTTGAAGTTCTTTGTCGCCTCATCCTCAGAATCAGCGACGTAGTCTTCAACATCTCCAGGACGGCCCAACATCTCTAAACATGAAAGTAAACAGTTTAAACCTGTGCAGGTGATTGTTTTTTAATTCTTGTGTTAGTTTACATGATTTGTTAAATCACCTGCATTGCTCCGCAGTACGGGAGAGCTGCTTACACTCGGTAATACAGGATGATTTCTGTTAAATAGAAACAACATATTTAACCGTTAAGTCAGTTTCAATGGCTTGCAAATAGTGAATGTAAAAAGACAAGAAAATTATTCACTAAAATGCATTGATCTGCTTTACCATGACTGTTTATAATGCAGGTCTAAGGACAACTTTCTCTTCATAGGACGTGCATTTCTAAAAGAATAATAATATAGGGTACATGCATATTTAAAAAGCGAATGCTGTCTCACAGAGAGACGGACAAAACAAACCAGAAATACTGAACTAAATCTGTTGTTTTTAGTTGTTTTTCTAAAGTCTGAAACACAGTGCTGCAGTGCTAGATCACTTTCTCCATTTATTTTATACAACTGCATGTGTTGTATGTCCTACTATCCTCTTGCAAGGAAATCTGAAATATCAGCAGACCAGAATATCTTTTTACATTCATAATTTAATCATATTATTCTTTACAGGAACCCAAGACAGATGAAGAGAAGCTAGTTAACAAAATACAGCAGGAGGGGTTTTTAAGCTTGAGGCTGAACACACACTTGAATACACACTTGAAATAATACAAAGGCATACTTTGCACCATGTGTCTTACTCTTTATCATCCAAGCCAGAAATGTCCGAGTCAGGCTTTTGAAGTTGGATGCTCATGCTTTTATGCACTGGTGTTTTGACTGGTGACTTCCTCTGTTGAGTCTGCTGTCCCTTATATATGGATTTTCCTCCTCTACCACTGGTGTTGTCGCTGGCAGAAGCCACTGACATTTTTTTGATAATAACTCTTGGTTGGCAGCTCAGACAAGACACAAAGATGGAGCAGAGGGACGGATCATTGGGCAGGTTGAGGGTTTTGACACCCACCTGGGTCAGACAGGTTGCCAGATCTGCTCTGTTAACCTCCTTGTTTCTTACGGTTTTGTCTTCTTCACCCTCATTTGTTCTCTGGTCACATCTACCGTGACTGACCCTGTTTATGCTCTTTTTCCCAGATCTGGCCACGCCTAACACGTCTTCCTCCTCCTCCCCCTCCCCCTCCCCCTCAAATTCACTTTGTCTTTTGTCACATTGCTTGCGTTTCACTCCTCTGCTTCTTTTTGAGGCGTTCCCCTCCTCCTCCAGCTGTTCTTCCCCCGCTTTCACCCCGTGATCACTGGGTTTTTGTCTCTGTTTAACCACAGTGAAATTCAAGTTCTCTTTTGGTTCTGAGCTCTTCTTTGTTGCATCTTTTGAGCTGCCTGGCTCCTCACCTCTAAGTGCGCTTTTTCTGGCAGAGATCATGATTGGCACATCTTCATTAGATATTAGTCCGATAACAGGCGTAATAAATGGTGTTTTGTCTCTTGTCTGTGTGACTCCAGACTGGTCCGCAGCAGACGTTTTAGCTCCTGTTGGTTGATTTGAAGGTACTCTTCCAGACGGTGGCAGAGAAAGTGAATCCAGGATGGAGTCTCCCATGTTTGGAGGGAGGGATGCTATGAAAAGCAAACAACACAATGGATAATTAGAATTATTAGGAATCTGCACCAAAAGTCTCGCTGTCACAGTTGTTTTAGTTATCTACTTCTAACCTGCTAATTCCAGATGACCGAGACAGCTTTGATGCTGCAGCAAAATGTTGAGGAGCTGAGGCTGGGTGGCTGACCGCGCACACTCCTCCAGCACAGGTGGGGTATCACTGAGCCATGACACAGTCTATAAAGTATAGAAACTGTGTTAAAGCAGTACTGAAAAGAGCAATACATAAATTTGTTTGTTTTATTTGGAACAAAACAAGGGAGGCCGATCTCAAACACAATCACTACCTGAGTTAAGTTGGGAACTGGAAGCAACTGATCCAGTCGAATCAAAAACTCCCACAGCAGCTTCTCCAGTTCCTCGTCAAACTTTGGACCATAATCCACAGGAAACTCCACCTGTCAGAAGAAAGAATAAGAGTCGTTGGCTGTTACATCCCTGCGTACATCACCTGAACAGAGACTAAAATGAGTAAAAGTTTCACTTTGGAGGAAAGGGTCTCACCTTGAAGAATTGTTCTCTCTCTTCTGGGTCTGTTAGCAGTGTGTGAATCAATGAATGGAAACTTTCGACTGTTCTCATGATTTTTACATCCTTCCTCTAGGAGACAAAAGGGCAAAAAATTACACCGTGTATCAGACTCATATCAACATTTGCTTTAACATTATAATCAATCAGCCAATCCTTTGGAATTCCTACAAATATTGAAACACTGTGTATAAGTGGTGAAGCAGAAAGATGATAGAGACATATTATTCACACCTTGATATGATAAAAGAATGATATTCTCTGGGATTGTGATTATTGTAACGTTATAATACATCTTAAATTGTATTATTTAATTTAAGTTCGGGTGTGTCATTTCCTGACCATAGATGAATGTTTTGAGTGAATGGGTTTCAGTCTGATTCAACATAATATACCAAATGCATTACAACTGATTTTCATTACTTAATCTGTAACTCTGTCCTCTACTTTAAGTATTTTATGAATGCACATTGTAATATCATCTGTATTAAGGTATACGGTCAAAAATAATGTGGTGTTTAATTCTGTAATAATCTCCCAACTTTTGTGAGATTCTGAGCATTAAATATAATTTACCACAGCAGCTGAGGACGATGAGGGGGCAGCTGGAGCTCGGATCCTCTTCAGGTGAGGCTCAATCACCTTCACATCAGGCTGTTTACAGCACAGCTCCAAGATCAGCTGAAAAGAAGGTGGAGGACAATGAATCACGCACTACATATACACGCCAAGCCAGGAATATGATGCTGAAACATAGAGAGAGAGAGAGAGACTGGTATCATGGGAGTCACACATTATAAAGGCTGATTTCTCTTCTCCTGTAAGACTCACCCGTCCTCTCAGTCCCAGTGCCAGTTTGCCTTGGTGTCTCACGGTGAGCAGCCCAGGGACAGACTCACAGGCCGATGTCACAAACTCCTCCACAACCCCATACTGCATCACGTCCTTCTGCTTCAGCACTTTCCAGAGAGCTGCAGACACCAGACGCACAGGCGGGGCCAGGAGCTGAAGTGCAGCAAAAGGAAGGCTGACATCTGTGCAGGAGACAAAACACAGGTTACTGAGTCCATTCAATTAACTGAATCATGCAGGGTTAAAATATCCTGCTGGTCTCCGTGGATTGATGCTTTCAATGTCGCGCAACCCAACCCAACCCATGATGCTAATACAGCAGTCTGCCATCAGCTGTCAAACACATTGATTGATCTAACGTTACCCCGCTGTGTCATACCCCAGTTTAAACGTAGCTATTATCTTAACACTTACCAGGTTCCTTTGGTTTTCGTGTGGCCATTCCACTGAACCAGTCAAAAGCAGCAAAGCCAGCGACGTTCACTGACCAAAAGTTGACGTTAAAAAACGAACGTTAGCTTAGCAACTTAAACAAACTGCTCCCGGACTACGCTTCAACAGAACCGACAAGGAACCGACAGTCTACTCAGGGCAAAGTTGTTTATAAAATGCTGCCGGGGTGATGTTTTAACTCTGGTGCAGGCTGGTATCTGACCACATCCCAGTTTCGCTACCGCTGTTGTTGTTTACCCGCTAGAAACAAAGCTAAAGAGGCTCCTACTGCAAGTTCTGCTTCTCATCCTCCCGCCTTCACGGGAATCATGTCAGTCGCTCAATTCTTCACCCTGGGTGTCCCGGATTGGCGGAGCTTCAGGGATTGTGAATTAAACTCAGAGGAGGAAACTCCGTCCACGCGTGCACTGCAATAATTTAAACAATGGCACCCAATGTCACTATCCGGATATGGCGTGACGTGACTTGCCCGCTGTACGTCTCTTTTATTTATTTATTGTCATTTTTTTAATCTATGTATTTGTTGTTTTTTAAATAAAAAAAACCCCAATAATTTAAATCTTTTTTGTTGAAATTTTATCAGTTTTTTTGATATGTCTGATTGTTTGTAACATTTCCAATTCAAATAAAGGGGAAAAATTGATTTGTTTATCTATTTACAAAAATTGTATAAAAAGAAAAGAAAATGTTTTAAGAAACAAGAGGGGATGTTGTGAAGAATATGAGCGAATTTATGGAGCATAGGAATATAAAATATTTACAAATAATTATAAAATAAAAAACAAGAAACTAAGAAACATGTGAGTACCACTGTCAATGGGTATCCATATTAGTTTATATTCCTACAATGGTCCTAAAATTGCTTAGAATATTATAAAAAAGAACATATTAAAGTTGTTTTAACATTTACATCGCTCATTACAAGGGCCTCAAAAGCCCCAGGTTTACCCCTAATCAATCTTTTTATTGTTTGATTCCTCATCATTAATTAGAAATTTGTACTTGAGGTAGTGTATCAACTGTGACCTTGTTTTGTAGAAGGACCCTGTCAGGACCCCATCAGTATTGTTGTATACATACCAATAAGTAGCCTAACAAGAAATTGCAGTGCCACAGTCATATGTCTGAAGTTGCATCTGAAGGCATTTAGAAACAGAATCACCACCACAGAGCTCTGATAACTTTATTTTTCAACTGTAAAATGTCCCAGTCACATACACTGTGGTCACAGTTTTTAAAAGAAAAAAAAAAAACAAATATTGGGGAAACTGTTAATCTATGTTACATGGTCATTTAAAAAACTATCAGAAAGAACTTTTAAATATCAGAATCAATATCAGCCTCAAAATCTAGTATCAGTCGCGCTATAGAGGTAATAAATCTGTTTTGTCAGATGAAGAAAATATCGTTCACATACACACACACAGGCCAGATGAACTTTGCCCTGTGCTGTTCTGTATGTGAGTAATCACCAGGTTCATAGCAAAGTCCAGTTGCTGGATCAAACACAAGAACTACTGACATTATTACAGTTTGTCACACCAGACCCCATACAACAGAGTAACGTCGTGAGGACAGACAACCAGACAGTGACAAGAATGGATACCACATCTTCATTTCTCAAGTAAGTAAATTTATTAGTTTGTCATTAGTTTTGGTTGGTTGATATTTTGTGGATTTGTTTCAAGGTCCCGTAGCTTGATCACGAAAACAAACAATCACCAATTAATGTAGATTAGATATATTTGAAATAAGTAATTAACTCATTGATATAATATGTAATTCAAAGATATCTTATTTTATGACATTTTGAAGTCTCATCCTATTATAATGGCGAGAGAACAGGTAACAACGCTTTCAGTGAGATATGAAAAACAGGATTTCAAATATTTGCTGTTTTCACCTCAAAATAACAAGTAAAACAAAAGAAAAAAGAAGTGACGTCTGATTGAATGTAGAAAAACCTTTGTACAGGAAAAAAACAAGAAGAGACAAGGGTTGGAAAATGTGACCTTTTTCATATAAGACATCTAAATATAAAGAAAAGCAAATAATAAAATGAAAGATGGCTGAATTTAATTCAACTGCTTCAGTTTCAGAGTCCTGGTATTATTCATGCTGGCTCACTGTCACACTGTCATGAATTATTGAATAAAACAGAGCCATCAGAGCTTTTCCTGCTATGTCAAGTCAAAGTGTCTGCTGGGATTATGTCTATTAAATGGAACCCAACACGTTATATAATTTAATTACCTGTCTGTGTTGTCTGTCCTCAGATCAGTAACCAAGCGCGTGTGGTCTGCACCACAGCGCCCTTTCAGAGTGTGTTGTAACAACAGGGAGACCAGGAAGGGCATCACAGCTGGCACCCTGGAGGAGCTGAAAGAAAGGGTGAGAGTGTAAAACAAAAGTAAGAAAAGGTGAAAGAATGAAGCATCAAAACTGAAGTTACTTCACAAAGAAAAAAAAAGTCAACTAACAGTGTTTCAGTAAGTTGATTGAAAGATAATGGTCTCAGACCTGCTGGCAGGATGTAACATTATCTCAAGGCCGTGATGATGTCAAACAATTGATCATATGAGTCAAGTCATGAGTCAAGGCTGCACTCGAGCTGGTGTACAGACGTCTGCAGTGAAGCTAAGAGCCAGACTGAATAGTAATGCTGTATGCTAGGGTTAATAAAGACCATGAGTGCAGCAGACTTCAAATTTCTAGTCAGTGTGATAGAGGATGCATTTTTGTTTCTGACTTTCTGCATTTTATGTTATTCAGACATTAAAGGTTACAAACATGGATGCTGTATGAGTTAAATAACAATAAAGAAAAGTGGATTTATTCCTGTTTAGGACAGCAAAGCTTATCTTTTTATCCAGAAGGCTTTCTGGGTGTGACACTGACTTTACTCTGTGCTGTAGGTATGCCAGGCGCTGCTGCTGTCCCTGTCTGCAGTGTCTGTGTGTCTGGTTTGTGAAGACGACGGTACAGAGGTAGACTCCGATGAGTTCCTCATGACGCTGACTGACAACACCATGCTCATGGCCCTGGAGCCGGGGCAGACATGGAGACCACAGCCGGTACGTTGGGTACTGATTTACGGCTCCTCGGGGTTAGGACAGGCTGTCTATTATAATATTGATTATTGCATGCAATATTTAATATATGTGACCGTCGTTGCTGATCCTACCAGGGTGCAGTCATGCTCAAATCCCAAGACCACAACAAGCCTCGGACCGGGAGAGACATAGCTCGTGTCACCTTTGACCTTTACAAGATCAGCCCAAAGGATTTGTTTGGCTCCCTGAGTGTGAAGGCCACATTTCAAGGCCTGTACTCGGTGAGCGCTGACTTCCAGTGTCTGGGGCCCAAAAAAGTCCTCAGGTAAGGCAAAGGGAAAGTGGTGAATCTCATTATAGAAAAGACATTCTGAAAACACAACTTAATGAAGTAAAGACAGTTTCATCGGCACTTGTCTTGCTGTTATAGGCTGTTTGCTACGTCCTTTTTTCAGTGGCAGAAGTATTCAGATCATTTGTTAAAAGTACTAATACAGTTCTGTAAAAATACTCCATTACTCCAAGTAAAAGTTTTTCATTCAGAAAAAGGGCAAAGGACGTTATGTACTTAAAGTATCAAAAATAAAAGCACTCGTTCTGTGGAATAAAGGCTCCTGTGTACAGTTTTTCGGCAGTATTTGACTGTTGAAGTTATTTGAGGTGAAGCTACTTTACTAAATATATAGTTAAGTAGTTTGGTCCAATGACAACCAACCAAGAACCTATTCTCGTGATTAACGGGGTAGAGAAGAAGAAAAAATAACATTCTGCTACACAGATTTGTATTAATTTTTTGAAAATCTTTAAAAGTTTAGAGTGGAAATGACTCATTGCTGGATGTAACAACTTTTATAGAGTCACAAGCCAAAAAGTTAGAGAACCACTGGTTTAATCTTTGACAACTATATATTTTATATTGTTTTTAGAAAAAAAATTTTGCTCAGAAGAGAAGGGAATAAACTCAATGCAAATTTAGAGCAACTTGCAGTCAATACCAGTGATTAAAAGCTCAACTTTTTAACATTGAATGTGACTTGGGTGGAGCCAATGCAGCACAGTGTCAGTAGAAAATGTTCTTGACAGTTTATCTCGGTCCTATTTTTCAGGGAAGCCCTGCGCATGGCCTCCACTCTCCTTACGGCCGCTGGACACCTGCTCATCACATCCGCCTCCATGATCCGTCGCATTATTGAAGGTGCTGAGTTTTGGCAGCCACAGAGGACGGAGTACACAGCCAACTGGAACTGACGGAGCCGAGAGAGACCCAGGTCTGATATCATAGTTGATTTAAGAACTGGTAGGTTTGTCTGAGATGTACTGAATTCATTCTTATCATTAAGCATCTCTTTCAGTAGACATTGTATTGTTTAACTGATCTGATGTTTACTTTCCTTGAGATGAGGATAAAACACATGAACATGTTAAAGCAATATCTGTAAATGTCAACAGTGATAATTTTATATAATGTGAGAATATGACTGCGCACCATATTCTACCCTTTAATGTTTCGCCTGCACTTTATGTTATGAACAGAATATATTAACAAATCTTTAGTGTCAAAGACTGTCTTTGGTGACAGCAGAGGGAGCTTAGTAATGATAGTGTCACAGCTATTAAAGTTATTTTTCTATTTTTTGTGCAATATATTCTACATAATATCCTGGGATTGTACTATATCTTTGTTCATTTGGTGTGGATTATGATTGTCTTTCTATCACAGACAAACCACTCTAAAATTATGTGGTTATTGTTATTTTGATCTGAAACATCGTCTCCTTTGAAAAATGAAATATTCATGTACTGATATAACAAAAAAAAAAGGTTGTTCATTTTGTAGTTTGTGAATGTTTTGATGTAACTAATCATAAGACGAGTCACGTTCGAACAACAAGCAATGAAAGCGCTTTACTTGAATGACAATAAAAACATCTGCACAGCATAAAGAGGACTTGTTGATGTAAAACTGCATCTGGATTGCAAATGACTCACTTTTTGAAAATACTGTGCATGTATGTTAACGAACATGTTAAGTAATCACCAACAACTAACAGTAAAACAACACTAAATTCAAAATAAAAGCATAGGGAGGGAACTTAGCAAACTTTTAACAAACACTTCAAAAAGTTCAACTGCGTGCCAAACAGCTTGACCCTAAAATACTAGTAATGCACAAATTGTAAAACATTTAATGGCTTCTGATGCATCTTTCCAAATGATAAGAGGTGATTCGTCTTCATTCCCTTTAGTGGGATATTAGGTGGACAGGCTGTGGCATCGTTTCTACTGTAGAGGCACCTTCACACTTTCATCCTTGCCAGAGCTTTTGCTCACAGGCTTCTTCCTCCTGGTTCTCCTGCCCTCACTGGACTGTGCCTTTACCAGCGCATTCACATACTGCCAGTACCTGATGTTGGCCAGCGCCCGGCTGTGCTGCTCCCGATTCAACCAGGAGGGCTTCCCTTTCTTGACATAATAGCGCATGTCCCCGAACCACTTAACCAACACGTACCGAGGGACGCCGATCAACATCGCCAGGCGGTCGTAGTCCTCGCTCTTTGGATACTGGCAGCGGGCAAAAGCAATCTTCATCATCCTCAACTGACTCTGCGACTTTGCGCTGCAGTGGACCGGACTGTGAAGGGTGCATGCGTCTATCACATGAGAGGCCTGCTGTGGGTTGCAGGTGGATGAACTGTCGACAACAGGACTAATGGTCAGGAGCTCCTTCAGTTTGCCAACATCAGTGACGAAAATGTTGTTTGTTAACTCTGCACTGACTTCTCTCTCTAGCCTAGTCTCCATTTCTGGTTTCCCCTCAAAACCGCTGTTTACAGTGGTCATACCGGTATAGCGGGTGGGAGGGGGAATGACATCAACTCTTTCCAGCACTTCTGTCTGCTTGTCACTCAGTGGAGGTACATTAAAGAGCAGAGGACTCACATCCAGGGGCTCATCGGGCACCACAAAGGTCTTGTCAGCAGGCCACTCGTTGACAGACATCAATTTGTTTGCTTTTTCCTTCTTCGCTCTGGTGGGACGTGTTCTTTCTGACTGGATGGATTTTTGTGCTTCCCTCTCGACTTGATCACCTCTTTCTACATCTCCAGCTCTCCCCAAAATACCATCATTGCCTTGCCTCATCCTCTTCTTTCCCATTGTGTTGGGCACTGCCATCCTTTTCCGCCTTTTCTGAGTATTCCTTTTGTCTCCCTCAACTTTCGCCACTTTTATGTCTTTATTCAACGGTTGCTCCTGCACCATGTTTCTCTCCAATCGCTTATTAGCCCTAACACTTTCTCCCATCATCCTTCCCTCATTTGCACCCTGTTCCTCCCTGACCTTTCCTTCCTTCTTCCCGTCAGATTCTTTTACCTCTCTCTTTTTTTTCTTCTTCTCTCTTCTTTTCTTTTTTACCATTTCCCCTATCCCGTTTTGCAGATCTTGCTTTCTCAGAGCCTTTCCCTCACTTGACTTGAACTTCTTCTGAACCTGTCGGATGTCTTTGTAGTCCCAGCTGATGCCATAGCGGAGTCTCTGTGCCATGAACCACACCTTCACTTGGTCTGGGAGCAGGGAGCAGCGCTGCGCCAGTGCAGCTGTCTCTTTCTGTGTCAGGTACGGGAACATGTCGAAGGCCTTGTCCAGCTCCGCTGCACCATCCAGCTGTACGTCGATCTGGTTTGAATGCACCCATATAAGCTTCTGACTCTCAGAGAGCAGGGGGAGACACACTGCACTGTTTTGGTTCATGTTGAAAGGCACGGGGTTGATGTTAATTTCTGTTGGAGTCTCTCCACAAGCGTCAGCCGTGTTTTGTCTGAGCTTTCCATCAGCTATATGCCTCATCTTCCTCATCTGTTGTAATTCCTCCTGTAAAGAGCAGACAAACAGAAATGGTTCATGCCAGAAACATCATACATTTCAGGGGAAATAAGTACGCCTATTCCCAAATTCTTTAAAAAACTATTGAAAGACAAAAATTGAAAGGTAATAATGTGTAAACATTTCCACCTTGTTCTGAACTATCTCGTGTATAGGTGCACCAAACCAACCTGCTAGGTATCTGTATTCAACTGTAATCAAAGCTGTATATCACTAAAACAGCAGACTATCATTTAAGCACAAGTTTTGTCAAATCGGATTAACTGAAATGAATTGAAGCTCTCAGATAGTAAACAAAATTTTACATATAAAAGAGGTTAACTAGCTAGAAGGATAACGTACATAAACACTGCCTCGTGTTCACTTATGTTAACTTAGACACTGAACACACAACGTTAGCACGGAAGGAAGAACCTTAACACGAGTTTTTAATTAGCATTATTTTAGGGAGAAATTCATATCGACTTACCAGCTAACTTAAGCTAAACTCGCGCTAAAGTTCAACCTCACGTTGGTTCTTACCATTGACAAACATACAGCAACTTTAAATGATTATTTGATTGATTGACTGACTAACGTTGGCGCTAATGGTAAACACGTCAGTTAGCTAACAGTGCACAGGACGGGTTAGCTTGGTCAGTAGCTGTTTTGAAACACGTTTAGCTAATTTCTCTTAAACTATAATTATTAATATATTCCGAATTAGTATTAAGACATTATGACTAACTTATTGAAAAGGCTTCGACTTCCTACCTTTAAAATGTTATTTATTTATTTATTTATTTATTATATTTCAATTCGGTTTTTGTTTTTTTTCTGCTGACTGCTGTTCAATCCATATCTTTATATAAAAACCGGAGTGGAGGTGGATCCAGTTACGTTAACTTTGCTTGAAGTGGAGTTTCTTTTTTCCTTTTCTTTTCTTTAAAATAAAAAATGTAAAGTCAGTAGTTACATCTGCAGGAATGAAATTTACTGTAATCTCATAAAATCTATGAGGATTATACTAACATGTGTTTACTAATCCCATGGGTGTTAATAATGTCTAATGCACTAATACAAATAATTGGCCTACTAATATACCAATACTAATACTAATAATTCTATTACTCAGAAAATTGTAATCAGTATCCTTTCAGTGTCAGTATCCTTTTTTATGCAGCTGCATATCAGACATGAACAAAAGGAGAGTGGACAGGTGCTTGGCAGGAGTCTGGACAGTCTTGAGAGACGCATACAATGTAAGTTGCAGGCCATCTTGGACAATACCAACCCCCCTTTCCTAAACATTCAGGCAGGACAGAGAAGCAGCTGCGGCTGCAGCCAAGGTCGCATCTCGCTGAGCTGCAGAACAGAGCGGTTTAGGAGATCCTTTGTCCCCACTGCCATCAGGCTATATTACACCTCAGCCAAAGGAAGTGGCTTATGAACTGGAGTAATTTAACTATTATTGTTTATTATTAATTATCAATTATTATAACTAATGAGCTGCTTGATCTATTTATCTAATATGTTAAATGAAACTTAACAGTGAACTCAACTTAGCCTGCAGGTAAATCCACCCCGTGAGTGTTTACATATTATTAATAAAATCAACATGTGACTACCTTCTAAGAAAACAGAACTGAAAGCGAAACTGTTGAGCAAGTGCGGATGTGGCCAAGTGTTCAGACAAAAGACTGAGAGATCAGAAACGGTTGAACACCTGAATTTAGCAAAATCAGACTTCATTTTCAGTTTTCTGCCAACAGACAGTCAACCAAAGAGCAAGAATTAGGATCCTGAGGACTTTCTTCAACGCTTTTTCAAGTAAATTCAAATCAGGATTTCCGGTTTTTGAAAACATGTCTGACAATCAACAAAAGGACCAAGTAATCCTCTGCGACATGTGTATAGAGGACAGGAAACCAGCACGAAAGACCTGCATGAAATGTGAGATCTCCATGTGTGTCCAGCACCTGCAGGCCCACCTGACCACACCTGTGTTACTACAAACTCATCCTCTGACTGAACCTATGGCTTTATGTGGCACCACTAAATGCCCCCAACATGGAAAACTCCTGGAGTACTACTGCTTGGATGACATGACCTGTGTTTGTGTTTCCTGTGCCATTGAAGACCAGCACCGCCTACACAATATGAAGACCTTCTCCACCGCCCACAAAGATCTCATGAAAAAGTTTGAAGGTGAGAAGAAGGCCTTACTGGTGAAAACTGATGACAAGAATGTGAGTCTGGAAAAGTGGGAGAAGAGTGAAAGAGAGAAGCTGGGTCGTTGTAGTGTGCGTCTCATTGAGGCTGTGACTAACCTGCGTGATATTTCACTGACCAGCATCCAAAGTTCAGTCTCTGCTCGTATGGTGGCCATCAAAACCAGCAAGAGCAGCATGCAAGCAGCGCAGAACGAGAAGGATACCTTCAGATTCCTGCAGATGTATTCACAGGTACACCAGGATGTGGAGAAGGCCAAGGCTGTGGATCTGAGAAAAGGGCTGGAGCCTGGCAGCGATCGTGACAAACTAGTCCAGGAGATCAGGCAGAATGGTGAAAAAATGGTGAAGCAAGCAGGCCAGTTCTGGGGAGCTTTGTTGACTCTGGTTGATCCAGAAAACCACCAGGAGCTCTTCACCACTGGTTCAGACCTGATCTTTGAGCCGCAGATTTTTGGCCCCAGCATTTCACTGTCTAAAGACAACAGGAAGGTTTTCTACAACAGTTGGATGGGGCAATGCGCTGCCACTTTCCTCATCCGTAGCACCCAATCGGTTCCTAACTATCAGAGGTGGCTGGTCAGTCTTCCCAAAGAGTCTGATTGGATCATCGGTTTATGTGACAAAAAGTCTGCACGAAACTTGAGGGGTGGACCTGTCTACGGTCTTTGCTGCAAAGATAACCAGCTCAGCTCTCTCACGACAGAGTATGAAGATAATTGTGATGTATCATCCAATTCAAAAGCTTTTGGGATGCAGACAGGAGAAAACACCGAAACAGAGAAACAACACAGGGTTTCCTCTGCATTAATCACACATCAGGGGGGAAATGGAGATGAGGCCGTACCACGACCTGAAATGGTGGAAGTGTTTTGGAGCTTTCTTCCTTCCTCACTGTCGTTCTTCAGAAGAACCAGACAGCACCAGAGGGAAGAAATACTCACAATTAAGATGGGTCTTAACAACTGGGACCTAGCCCCCTTTGTTCAACTGGGACCAGAAAATGCCCAAAATAGCGGAGATTGGTCCAATCAGCAATGGAGGTGCCGCTGTGGGACAAGTCATTACAGGGATGTCAATAGATACAACCAATCAATGTCCCAGCAATCTCAGAGGCCTAAATGTTCCTGTGGAGAAATTATTGGTGGCCGGTTCATCACAGAAGTGGTTTGTGAGCTTCTGTAATTCGTGGGACCTCACTGATCATTGCTAATCATTACACAAAGCTAAGAAGTGCATGAGTATAAATCTCACTGATTAGTGTTAAGTTGATGTCTAATGAAAATTATAGTGCTGTCAGTGCAAGTATCAGTAATAAGCCCATGAGGTGATTTTTTTATCATACACCATGGGCAATGTAATATCTTGAGCTGAATATCTTTTAATCGTAGCAATATTAATTAGTTTGTTTGGAGTGTTGCTTGCTAATGTACACAACGTTATGTTATATATATATATATATATATATATATATATATATATATATATGTTATATTATGATTTAACTCAACTTTTTTCTGCCTGCCAGTTTAAGATGTTTGTCTCCATCTACTGGTGGTGAATGCGTCATTGCTCTCAAATATACAGGCTCTTCCAGCGCTTTGGTCTTTAGTGTGAAATGCAACATGGAAATCTGTGGCTCTTGTATCATATACACATTGTGAATGATCCAATCATTAATAAAGCCAGTAAAATTTTAAAATGTGGAATGTTTTTATTGACTGGATAAAAGGTGAAATGATAAAAATTGAAAGATAAACTGCATTTTAATTTTATGTTTTGCCAACATAAAACATCATTTCCGCACCAATGTGACAATACAAAATGAAACAACATAGATCATGTAAGAACAGCTTGAAATGGATTTACTTCAGACCAGATGCTGTGTGAGGTGACACCATACCCAATACTTACGGTGCAAAACTTCCAAGGCTAATTCAAGGAATGACCACTTGCTTTAAAGGCTATGAATCATAAATTCAGTGGGCTCACACAAACATGTATGCTATGCATCAGGAGAAGCTAGGACCACAGAACAGAAAAGTGGCACATTATAATGAATAACACTTCTGCTATGAATTCAGTCTTCAATTACTACATACTGCATGCGACCTCATACTGTACTCGCATTCAGCGTCCACTGGTTCATATAGAAATTCTCTAATCTAATTCACCTGCTATTAAAAGAAATGTAATTATGCAAGATACATATGCAGTAGTAGGTGAAATAGTGTCAAAACATTTCCATGAGACAATAACAGAAACTAAATATTAGGCTCTCAAATCATTAAAGTGCAAAACATCACGAGTGAGGGAATGATTGCATTTTTAAAAACAGTTTAGTTTCCCAATTAGCCACAGCAATCACATACATATTTAGGCTTTCTAAATAATTTGCTATTGTTTTATATGTGGGTGACAAAGGCAGTATCTCAGCACAGAGCGGAGACATGTTGTAGATACTGTTTATAGACAGATACTTATATGCATACATGTAAAGAGAACAACTAAGGACCTTGCATTGGAATGATGAGAGACACAGGGAGATGAAGAGTTACTGCTGTAGTTTAGATCTTACTGTGTAGAGACACTGAGACCTGAAACACTCTGGGAATTGTAAGGAAAAAGTTAACCTTCAGAGCGTAAAGCGACTCGGAGTCTGCATGCTTAATATACTACAATTGCATTGAAATACCAACTTGAAGAAAATGTCTCCTCGTGTTAAAAAAAAGGATAAAAATGACAGTATTTAAGTATTAATATATACGTCTGTTCACTTGTGTGTACACATGGTTAATGCACAAACAGCTTGTAGGGAGTCAGACAGGCAGTGATGCAGACTTATCCTTCAATCTGAAGCAGGATCGGCACATTCAGCTGTCATTGCCAAAGACAGTGTTGAGCTGCTGGGTGACCCTGATGAAGGTGGTCCTGCGGCTCAGCTCCTTCAGCTTGGCTGCCCCAACATAGGTGCAGGTGGAGCGGACCCCGCCCAGGACGTCTCGTATTGTCACGTCCACCGGGCCTTTGTAAAGAACTTCAACTGTCTTCCCCTCTGATGCTCTGGATGGAAATAAAAAAACAAACAACATACTAGCATTATCCTCAGGAGACAGTGTTGATAACAATCATCAATGCACACTGTGTGTTTAGTGATCAGTACTGATAGGAAAACACCCAGCAACATAGAAGAAAGACACTTCTGTGACTCTGACCTGTACTCAGCCACACCGCCTGCATGTTTCTTCATCGCTGTGTCGGAGCTCATTCCATAGAACAGCTTGTATTTCTTGCCGTTTTTCTCAATGATCTCGCCCCCACTCTCTGAGTGACCTGCCAGCATACCACCCAGCATCACGAAGTCTGCTCCGGCACCTGAGAGTCGCATTTAAAGAGCCAAACAAAGTTTTAACAGAAATATTTCTTGCTATGGTTCGAATTTGAGTTCAGCTTAAGAAAAACAACAACTAACCAAAAGCCTTTGAGACATCCCCTGGGCAAGTACATCCCCCATCCTGTGTGAGAGAGAAGAGAGGGGAAAAGACAAAACAAACATGTGATGAGAGTGACTATCATGCTGCATGTGTACAGTCTCTTAGTTTAGCTTAAACACTGGACACAGTTAGAAACAGCTACAGCGCTGAAGCTCTCAAATTGCCATGTAATATCTTGTTTGTGTAAACTGTACAAAGAACAAAGTGTGAAAACGACAATTTGTTGTCTTACAGTTAACTATGTATCAGACTCTTTCTTGGTCTGTTGCAGTAATTTCCTGGAGTCTCCGCGTGTTGCCATGGTGACAACAAGCCTCCAATAAGTTACTGCACCCAGCCAAGAAATAGTCCCGCACATAGAAAAAATACCTCTCTTCAAAAAAGAGAAAAAGCCCAGTTTTGAAAATGTCAAACTATTACTTTAACATAAATCTGCACAAGCAGAACTGTGTAGAACTTCTGATTATAGAATAACTATAGAAGACAATCACTTACAGAGATGATGTGGCCACCCAGTCCATGGGCTGCATCTGCACACTCAATCACAGCACTAAGCTGGGGGTACCCCACCCCTGTCTTCTTGCGGGTGGTGCACACGGAGCCTGCAGAGGACGACACAGGGGCAAAAGGATGAGGCTTACGATTTCTAGTCTACAGTCCACTTATATAACACAGTCTGAATTGACCTGATACCCATGTGTTACTCCAAGAAAGTTATTTTCAAATACAGCTCTGTTAATTGAATGTGTTCTTATATATGATGTGATGCACTCACAAGTTAATAATGTTAATGTGTCAATAGTCATGAATTTTTTGTGTTAAGAAAGTGACAGAATGAGATCTATTCAAAAGTTCAAGGTTAACATCTTGAGGTGATGAGGTGATGATGTTCTCTCTTGATGTTGAAATGTGTTAGTAAGTGTTACGCTGTGATCACCTGGTCCGATGCCTACTTTGATGATGTCAGCGCCAGCCAGGATGAGCTCTTCCACCATCTCTCCAGTCACCACATTTCCTGCCTGAGCAAAATAAAAATGATAATAAAAAATGTTTTATTCATTACTTATCCAAGAATTGTTAACTAGTGAACATCCATTCCTTTTTACAACCCCACAAACTGCAGTTTAAAGTCATTGAACAGACATCTACAAACCATTATAGTGTGTGAGGGGAACTTTTGCCTGACGTCTTTGACAAAGTGGACAAAGTGTTCAGAGTAGCCGTTTGCCACGTCGACACAGATGTATTGCAGCTGTGGCACCGCCTCCACGATGGCTGAAATCCTCTCAAAGTCATTTTCACCAGTCCCTGTGCTGACTGCCAGACTCTGGGAGATAAACAGAGAAGAGAGAGAGAGCTGTGTCACCAACACCACCATTAATAAAACTCTCTAAAATAAAAAGGGTACATAATAATTTAGTACCTGCAGGCATTCGGGATGCTTTGCTGCAAACTCCACCCAGTCATCAATAGAGTAATGTTTATGAACCGTGGTGAAGAGAGTGAACTAGTGGAGGAGACAAAGAACAACACATTAATGAATTTATGCAGACATTTATATTCCAGGACACAATTCTGGTTCACATTGTCATCTGTGGACAGTGCAATGAAATCTAATGGCAACGAGGGGCAGGTTTAATAACTATCATTGAGTAAAGGCATAGATAAATGAATGAAATACCAAAACAATTAACTTTGTGTGTGCATATTTTTTTAATCTAACAGATACGAATTATTTTACTGTGGCTAAAAAGGCCAGGAGGGTCCTGAATTAAATACAGTAGTGTGTGTTATTCATTATCATTACAAGGGCATAGAAAAAGATGCTACACAAAAGCCACCTGTGCTTAAGTTCTGGCATATGGGAACAATGATCGCAAGGACTTGATCACCTCTTGTTTTTAATCTGGTCGTTGGAGAAGGGCGGGTAAGAGAACTAGGGCCTGTCTTCATTTATCAGCCTGCTATGTAAAATTGTAGGCATTATAGTGTTGGCAGCTTACATTAAATTTACGTAGACTTATTTGTTTGGACTACTTTTGTCACTTTCCATTCCCACAAAACAAATAACTGAGACTTCAACATCTGCTCTGTGAAGCACTTTGTGGAATAATAAGTGATTGATGTAGACCCCACATGCATAGCCTACCTGGTGCAAGGCCAGGGCCATCTCAAAGGTCCCCACAGTGTCCATGTTAGCAGCGATGATGGGGATCCCTCTGTAACTGCCTTTAGAGTTCCTGAAGGTGAAACTCCTCATCAGGTCCACCTGAAATAGAGAAGAAGAAAAACAAGAACTTAGTGTACTTGATAGTTTAATAGATTTGTTCAACTACTAAGGGAAACCATTTATTCTCATCATGATTCACTAGATGTTACTACAGTCACAGAACAGTGGCAGGAGCCTGTATTTTACAGATGCAGGTTTGTCACTCCACTCACAAGGTGAATAAGAGCTGACATTTTTTTTTCTCTCTGAACTGTGATTACTCAAAGATGACTAAAAGTTCAGGAACTGGAATAATCTATATTTAAATCAGACAGGTTTCATGTGGGGGGAAAAAACCCACCTCACTCCGAGACTTGAGTGTGCTTCGCTTTGGACGGAGGAGCACATCCTTGAAGTCCAGCTTAATGTCATTCTCAATGCGAGGCATTTTGGAAACAGGAGATGGTGTGAGAAACAATGTGAAATGAAGCAGTTTGTCCTGGAATATGAATCTGTAAAAATAAAAAAGGAGCACTTTCTCTAACTCCACTTCATAAAATCATACACACACATATGGTCACTAAATGCCAATAACTACAAGCAAACATGCTGTATGGTCTGAAAGCCCATTGAAAGCAAATATCTTTTTCGCATTCAAAAGACAAAACAACAATAGCCAGAACAGTGCATACTACTCTGTTTAAGTGTAACAAGGCGATTTTAGCTAGCTTACACGCTGCTGGAAATGCTACTGCTAATGCTATTTACACTAAACCATACGACTGATCAGAACAGCGTCGCTTTTTCAGCCCCCACGTCAAAATTCAAGGTTACAACCAGTTGAAAGAATCATAATTGAATCCACTTGCAAACTGGCCTTTACCTTAGCATAAGTTACCAGTTAGTCAAAGAATGGGTTATCTTATAGCTTTAGCAAAAGACAAGATTTACCTTTAAAAAAGTATGATTGATTTTTTTGTCTGTGCTGCAGCTTCCTTTCCTTTCCCACTGTTTACGCGGGAAGTTTTACGGGGGCGGACACCAACTGACGGCCACCTTGTAGTTCTTTAAGGTCTTCATCGTGTAAGCAATACGTAGGCAAAAACTACAAATACGAGAAACGCTTTACGACACGTTGTGCTGATGCCTTAAGCATTATTTTTTAGGTATTTAGAAAAACACATTTCGGCTTGTTTTTGTTGGTACATTGCTCACGCTAATGCAAGATCATTTTAGGACAATTTGTTAGCTTTTTCGACGGTACATGAAGCTGATGCTAAGTCCGAAATCAACTAAAGCGGAACCGTCGACATACAGAAAAAAGGGGCGGTGGGAATCGCCGAGAAACACAGGAAACACCCATTGAATTTTTTGGAAGGGAATATCGAGTTTCTTCATAAAATACCGCATTAACATTATCTATCAACCCGCAGTTGGTCAAATCATAGATTCAGTTAACATATAATAACGCCACTGATCCCGCTTCAGTGAATTTTAGAAAAACAAGTCAACAAAGATGCTGATAAAAGTGAAGGTAAGGCATAGCAAGTATAACGATTAGCCCGGTTGAACAGTTAGCCAGTCATTTGAACAGTTGTTATTACTGAGTCACTGAGTTGTATCTATTGTCATAAATTTCTTAACAATAACACAAAAGTATCTTTATTACAGACGCTCACTGGCAAGGAGATAGAGATCGACATAGAGCCCACAGATAAGGTATATGATCATTTATTATTTCCTCTCTTTTGCTTTGTGCTGATAATAACATACGAGGATTAGTTGTCCAGTATGTGTTGGAGCATTGAGTGTTTTGCATTAATTTCCATCCAGGTGGAGCGGATTAAAGAAAGGGTGGAGGAGAAAGAGGGGATTCCTCCCCAACAGCAGAGGTTGATCTACAGTGGAAAACAGATGTAAGATAAAGAAACACTTTCTTAATTAAAGCGTAAAGTTGGAGACATTCTGTATATTTTTCTTATTGTCAATAAGTTCTGTTAAAAGACCAAAACCAACAATGAATTATCCCACTAACAATTTGTTAAAAACTACTAAACAGCTGTTTTGGAAATTATTGAGCCATTCTTAAGAGTGAAGCTATGTATTTATGACCTGTTTTCAAGATTTACATCTTTGATAGGAACAAATGTGTTTGGAGTGAGTGCCACAGACACGGTAGGGAAGTGGGAAAGTATTTAACTTCAGTTCAACATTAACTTTATTGTGCCCTGCGGGGCAAATTTTCTGTGCAGCCAGTTGAAACAGAAAACCCACAGACTTTAAGTATAAGATACATAAAACATAATAAAATACATGAAAGATACAATAGAATTGAAATTTTCCAGGGATTAATTGACAATAAGAAAATTAAAGTTGCATATCTTTATATCTGTAAGAATGTTTTATATTTTATGCTAATTTATGTTTGTTTTTTGTTTTTTTGGTGACATGGCTTCTGAAAGATATGTCATTGTGACGTCCTGTCATTAACCATGCTGTCAATATGTAAAGTTCAGTTTTTCAAAAGGGGCATTTCTGCTGCCTGACGTCCTCTGCTCTGCATCCCTTTACTCTCTTTGCGTAGGAACGACGAGAAAACAGCTGCAGACTATAAAATCCAGGGAGGCTCTGTTCTCCATCTGGTACTCGCTTTGCGTGGAGGCCAGGTGCTCCGCTCTCCCAGATGCCTCTACTCAAAGCCTGCATTGTAGCCATCACTACAAAACATGCCTTAGCTTTTGCAATGCCTACACTAAGAGGATACACTGAAGACACACAGCCACCAGTTGCGGAGCCACCTGGTGGCGCTGTAGGCAACACAGAGCCATTGGTAGAAAGAGTTAGATCAGGTTCTGTTTGTGGCAGCCTCTTCCTTTCAGCCAAGAATGTGTTGGCTTTGCAAACATTTCCCCCCACTGTTATGGCGAGACACTCCACATGTTAAAGCTAGGCTGGTGGAGAAGACAAAGTTATTTTCAAAATTAAACAAGTGTTGGTTATAGAATCACAACCCAGAAGTAATTTGGCTGCCATGGAAAATGTACATGGAGTTTTCTGTTTATATCTAAAGCTCTGAAGCAGGAAAAGCCAAGTTTCCCAAAGCATTTAAGCAGAAATGTTATCTTTGTTCCACTAACCCACAGTGAAGTAGAGATAACGGTAGCATAGAGATGCTTTAGGGAAACTCATTTGGATTGCAGTCTTTGCCTTCAGAGTGTGACACAAACTAAGGTTTACTTGTTCTGCTTCATGCATGCTCTCTACAAATCGCCCCCACTCACGTAGTATAATTACTGAAGCTACTGCATCAACATATCAAAAGTTAATTTCTCTTGTGAAGCTCCCATGTAGCTCAGTTAGATTTGTGAAGGATGTGCAACAGTGTGCTTAAAAGTTTAGTTTTACACTTTAGGGAAATGCACATACTTGCTGTCAAACGCAAAAAAATCCTTTCAGCACTTCTGAAGTTAACAGATAACCACGTTGTAATTTGTTCGTTTGATATATACAAAAAAAAACTTTAAAATTACTGTCAGATGCTTTAGGGAGGATTATATGCTGGACTGTTTCTTGGTTCTCGGCAGTTACCAGGCAACAAACGGTCTGCTGTGTAACCCGCCAATGGAATTATCGTTTTAAACTTTTTCTTTTTTCTTTTGTAAGGATTAAAGAAGCAGAATATAATGTGTTAACTACTGAGCTTCAGAGGTGCTGATAGTTGAATTTTCTCACCATTGGAGCCAGACAATCTGTTTCCAATCTTTGTGATAACAAACGGCTCAGGTGCTAACCTAACTGGCCGTAGCCTTAATGGAAGAAAATGAGAGTGGCATTGATCTCATCATCTAGCATTAACTCTACACCAGAAAGTGAATAAGCATGTTTCCCAAAATGTCGAACTGTTCCTATAAGGGAAAACAATAACTAAACGTGTTTTATGTGCTTTGTGTGTCAGGAAAACCTCCTGCCACTTAAATCATTTACCACATAGTGTGCTTTACTCCTGCTTCATAAACAGACTGAGCATGTCCACTCAGTAGGATAATGTTTTATAACATTTCATGTGAATTTAATTTGTTAAGAGTAATTTGTTTTTGTGCCGATTGCATATTTTTACTGTTGCAAGAAGACGAGGGGCTTGCTGACTATGGTCCTGTCTGACAATGGCTTCAGTTTACATGGATATTGTTAGGTTTGTTTGTATGTTCAGAGAAGCAGTGTTAACTTTTGGGATTGCTGTGTATGCACCTATATGCTGCCCCCACACCCCACTTAAATTCACACAGTTGTGTGAAACTGGCCTATGCTGTGGATTAGTTTGTGAGGAGAATAAAAATTATGTTGATGCTAAAAATGCCTCACCTTTGTCTTTCTGTGTGGATTCATCCAAAATGTTTGATACAACTGAACAAAAGAGGCATGAAAAGTCTTTTTCATTTATGTATATTTTTTATTCTTGCCACACACACACCACCAATATGTACATTTACATTTTTACACACAAAAATAGACACAAGTTTGAGAGATATCAGTGAAAATGGCTCTCAGTATGGTAGGTAGACTGCAAAAGGCAAACTTAAATTACACACAAAATGATTGAGAATGAACATCCTCACCAGGCGGTGTATTGTAATGCGATGATGTATTGCCAAGATAAGGATGACTTAGATCACCAACATAGGAAACTATATTTCCTCTGCTTTGAAGGCCTTTTTTGGTCTGAATTAAAGCAGGAGGTGGAGGTTGCAGCTCATAAGGAAACCTTGAGCAGCAAGGAAGTTAAGACATGAGTCAGAAATATCAGCACTGTTGAGCTTCCTTGAGATTTTAAGCGATGCATCGTACAGGATTTGATTGAACTTGTGATGCCATATGACGCAAAGTTGCAGCATTTGAATTCTGAGGTGGAAACATTTTCAGGCCTCATTTATGTACAGTAAGGGTCTTGATAAAAAAAAAGTAAAATAAGTCTGTTAAAATGTCTTCTCATTATAGAAAGCACTGAATGTAAAAAGAATTTAATCAACTTATTTCAAATGATCGAACAATGGGATAAAGACAGGGAGCGTTTTTTATATAAATGAGGCCCTGAATTACAAATTCAAACATTAGTCAGTGGTTTTTATTTACTAAGAGACAAAATACAGACTGTCATGACATCTGTGCATACTGTAAATACACAACAACTGTACAGGCACAACACACAATCATTGTACTTGTAAAGACATCCAAGACACCCTGTTCCCCTTAGAGTTTAATAAGAGCAACCTTTGCCCGATTTTAATGGTACTTTCGTTGTCAGAATTGTTCAACACCTGACATCCTCTGTGAATTTTTTTTTTTTTTTTTTGGGAGGGGGGGGTTGGTTGTAAAATTGAGACTCCTGAGGAAATAAATATCTAAAAGCACCAGTACAGACATTTATCACGAACAGACTGGATTTCAAAGAAGCAATGAATTCAGATCTGTTGAGTTTTCATGGTCTGGAGGTTTTAGGCAGTGTATGTAAGGAGAAGGCAGTGGGGATGCCCTGAGACACTAGGTTTTTAGAAAGACTGAAGACATGAAAGTATATAATGTATGTTTATGTATGAAGGAGTGTTGTAACTATAACATACAGCATAAGTGTAGAAACTATAACCTATAACCAGACAACACAGAATGGGTTCATTCAGTGGTGCATGTTCAGTTTTTGCTGGTGCCTGTACTAATATTGCACTATAAAATAATTTCTATTGAATTATATGAATCAAAAAATGTTTTTTTTAATGTAAAACTATCTTTTCTACACCCTAAATAAAGCAAAAAGAAAAATCTAACCACAACTAGATGTCAAGCTACAAAAATACTTTTGCTGTAAAACATGAAAGACAATCAATGCCTTTTTTAAACTGTTTTCACACGGGCATTCACATGTGTCGGTGTAGGGATTTGCACATTAACGATGCAAATGTGGTGGTGAAAACTATCATGTCTTGCCTATTTATTCTTTCTAGTTGTCTAAGTCTATGCTGCACCTGCAATTTGAATGGGTAAATTATCTCTCTGCCTCAGTCAAAACAACACAGCTACAATGGCACCCAAGTACAGAATATATTCTAATTAAGGCAATTAACAAGAACTGTGCATCATTTACCAGCACATTAACCGATACAAAGTACAGATCACACATCATCTTTCACGTATACACCTTTGCAGTTTCAAGAGTAAAAAATAGGCCCAGATGAATATGATGTCAAATAGAAAAAAAAGAATATCAAACAAAACTGAAATTAACATATTAAAACTAAAATAACAACAAAGGCAAATGATATAAACAATTATCACAATTACAAAAAAAAAAATGAGAGAAACATTTCGGAATCACAGTCACCTTTAAAAACAAAACAACAGTACTTAGTGTACTTCACAACATGAAATGACTTGATCTGAATCTGATTTTCTGCTTTGACAATCAAAATACAGCTTTGGTGTTGAATGTATGACAAAGCAAAAATTAACAATGTGGCATCAAAAAAAAAACAAAAAAAAAACGGTTTGCGTAGCCATCACAGTACAGTAAGAGTCTTTTGATAATAATATAAAAACACTAAAAAAAATGTCGCTCTTACAGTGGGAGTGTGCAGAGAGTGTGTGGAGGGGGAGAGGGGATGATCAGAAGCAGGGTGATGATGATGATGATGATGTTGATGATGATGAGGATGATGATGACGAAGAGTAGTGAATAGTTAAATGTAGATCTTTACGCATGTGCTGAGGAGTTGAAAGGCGTTAACCTTTCTTTATTGCACTTTTGAAGGACCCCAGATAGAAAAGCTTGAGGTCGTGTTACTCTAAACATCTCATCCTATATTTGGCACAGAAATTATTGATTGATACGATGCTGAAAACCAAATAAAAAAATATTGAAGACAAGACGTGGGGGCACAAGTGTTGATCAGTAATTCCACTACAAACTGTGATGTATGTTTGCATGTGTCTTTGTGTATGTGTGCGCCCACATGTGCGTCTGTTTATGCCTGTTTACTTTTGGGGAAGGTGGGTGATAAAGACGTGCACTTTAGCAGTCCGCTGACTTGTGGTTGTCTCCGTCCTCCTTGGACAGAGGAGACCTGGCCTCCATCATTTCCTCTCCTTCCTCTCCACTCCCGCTGCTGCTATCGCTTCCGGCAGGATAAACCACCACACAGAACTTCTGGCCCACATACGTCATCTTGTCTGGAAGAAAATAACAAAATGTTTTAGGGCAGGGCCAGTGATGTGCTTTCAAATTATGTATTAACAGTATGTGCGGGTTTGTTTCTGTCTACTTGGATATGTGATTTTTGGGATTCAAATGTTAACATTTTGGCTACTTTGGCTAACATAATGACATTTTAGTGACACTTTGAAATCTTCAGTTTAATTTTCTTGCCAAGAGTTAGATGAAAAGAGCAATATCACTCTCATATCTGTGCGTTCAGGACAGAGCTAGAGTGAGCAGGTGATTAGCCTAGCTTAGGTCAGACTCCAAGCAGGGGTAACCAGTTAGCCTAGCTAGGTTGAAAACAAAAACAGCTACACCGCATAACTCCCTCTAAAACTATAGAGTTTTAGAGGCACAAGAAAGTGTGTTTTTCTCCAGCCAGAGCCAGGCTAGCTCCAGCTTTCAGTCGTTGCTAAGCTAGGCTAACCAACCACCTGTTCTGTAAACTTGACTTAAATACATTTATTTCAAAAAGTTGTAAAATGTAAAAATAAAATTGACCCAGGATAAGCTAACTTACTAACGAAGGTGTCAAAACACTGTGGCTTGTTGTCCCAATAGACTCCCAGGAAATAGACGGGGACGCCAGTCAGCATGATGGCCAGGCCGATGCCGCACACCACGGGTTCGGAGTAAAGGGAGAAGATGAGCAAGAAGGCCCAGAAGATGAGGTAAATGACCGGCCATATCAGGCTGACCTGGAGGAGGGAGCAAAGGAAGCACATTTTCACAGTCAAGTACAAAGTTTACTTTGGTATCTAACATACATGTTAGTTTTGAAGAACACTTCTGCATTAATCCTTTAAATTTCACTTCACACAGCTTGTCAGTTTCCACTGCTGTTACATTTACCACTGATATGGCAGTCTCAACTCTCAGCTCTCTGATAGTACACCTTTCCCTCCACTAGAGAACAGCTTTAAAAAAAAAACAAGTGTCTGGCTGCTTGAAAGCAGAATTACTGCACATTATCAGTGTCTCCCTGCAGACTGGCTGTTTTTTCCAGTGGCTTTCACCCCTGCCTCGTTAATACAACCTCTTCTGAAAACACACTCTTGTGCATTCATAAGTAAAGTGCAAATATATAATTAAGAAGCCAAAGGACGAAGCTAAAATGAGGCAAAAACACATTAAACACATAAACGAACCTTGATTGGCCGGTGCATGTTGGGCTGCTTGATGCGCAGGACAATCTGCCCAGCGACAGTGACTCCATAGAAGAGGTAGTTGATGAAGCCCACGTAGTTGATGAGAGTGTACATGTCACTGGTGCACAGCATAAGCAGAGTGGACAGGCACTGTGGGAAAAGAGGGATAGTTTGTGGTTTGCTACTTTTGGGTCTAGTATCTCAAGAGACTGAAACTGACTCATCTGAAGGAGATAATGTTGAGGAATGTAATAGTGAGAGCACAACTCACAGTGAAGAGCAGAGCAGGGATGGGAGTACAGCGCTTTACATGAATCATGGCCAGCAGACTGGGGAGGTGGCCTTCTCTGGCTCCAGCAAAGAACAATCTATAAAAGACAGAGACATAGTGGGAAAAAAACATTCAGTTAAAGCATCTACAGTAGATCCAGTGAAAAAAAAAAGATAGACTGGGTCAGTCATCTAAACTAGATGGTAAAAATAAACCAGACTGAACTTTGGGGAATTATGTGCATAAGATAATGTAGAATAAAATGATTATATAGAACATGTTTACTGTTTAAAGGTTATTTCATATTTATATAACACAACTCTGCCTTCACATTATAAATATGTTACATGTGAGTTAAAGAGTGAAAAAAAATATACAGAGATGGTTTGACCCAGCGGTGGAGGTTTTTAATGAGCCAACAAACCTTGAAGAGGTAAAGAGGGAACCGTTGACTCCCCCGAAGGTGGAGAGAGCCACAGAAATGGGCATGATCCACGCCATGACTCCCAGCAGCTTCTCACCGAATGTCTGGGATGGAGGTTGGATGAGACGGAGGGACAGGGGAGTAAAGCAGACAGACAGGTTAGCCGCTTATTTAAACATGTTTTTAATATGTTATCATGCAACTATGCATTTGGCTTTCATTCACCAAGAGGGACCACTAGAGGGCGACATAGTTATTCTACTATCAAGGTGTGTGTTTTGAATGAAGTCACGAGACCACCCTGCATCACAATCAGACCCCACTCACCACGGCAACAGCGTTTGAGGCAAGCAGCTCTTTGGGGCTCATAGCCGTGACGTAGGCGATGTTGGCGAAGACGTAAACGAAGGTCACGAGGGGGATGGAGATGAAGATGGCACGGGGAAGGTTCCTGCATGGAGACAATAAAAAAACAGTATTTAGTTGACAGTGGGGAGAAGCGGGGGATTTGAAGCAGGAAATTAAAAGTGGTACCTTAGGGAAGGTGTATCAATGGATACCAAGGTTATTAAAAATGTGAGATTGTTAAAAAGAAAAAAAGATAGACAGAAAATGCAAAGGAAATTAAAAAATAAACCTTTTCATACACTGAGACATCACTCTAGGTTAGTGGCCAGACATTAGGAATGATAGCGAGAGTTTCTTTCATGCTAAATTGAATAAATTTCAGAGAGCTTTAACAAGAAGGAACAGGGATTAAAGTGGGAAGCTTACTTGGTATGCGACTGCTAATCACTGAAATAGCTACAAGCAGCTTTTAAATCAGCTATATTCCTATGGCAATGACCCATTCAGTGCTGCGGAAAGGTTGTTTTCTAACCTCAACGGCACAATATTTCTAGATATGTGAGAGGCAGAGTAAAGTGTCTTACACATAGGGGTCCACCAGCTCCTCTGTGACGTAGTTGAGGAAGTTCCACCCTCCATAGGCGAAGGAACCTTGTAGAAAAGCTAAGGCTATCAAACCCACATCATAGTCCTGGAAGGGCTCAAAGGCATTGGCTGGCTCCAACCAGTAGTACTCTCCTACATGTGGAGAAGATAATGCAAAACAAGAGGTACAATGTTTAGTTTGGTGCAGCAGTCAGGAAATATTTTCACACTCCTTTCAATTAAAACCCCCTCCTTTATTGTAATGTTTATTGTATGTAAAGTTGAATGACATGACCTAACTAAGTACTTCTCTTCCTGATAATTTCACTCTGGTTTTGTGAATGTCGTTTTGCTGAGGGCGTAAACAGACGGATTTTCACAAAGGTTTGGGCTTGCTGTGAGGAAATCCAGCTGAAAACCATTGTCTGATGCAATCAGTGTCTTTCCACACGGTGATTCCACTGTGATCCCCTGAAATTATGAGACACTATCAAATTCTCTGTTTGGGGTAAATGTCTAAATCATCATTAATCTTTATAAATCTTTTTTTTTTTTTTTTTTTTTTAATTGTCATTATATTTTTCCTTAAATCCCTTCAGAGAGAATGAAAGTGTTTCTACTCTGCTCTCTCATATATGACATAAAGTCTCCCGTCAAGTCAGCCACTGAACTCTTCATTATCTTCAAACACACACACAGAAATCCCCATTTTGTTGTTTCAGGGGCCTAGTCTCTGTGGCCCCTGTAATAACTGGCCCTCAGCCATGTTTGAATTGCAAACCCACCCAGGCGTGCTGATGTTAGCAATGTGAGTTTTAACCAAAAGGGCCCCAGCAACTTACTGACCCCTATGGCGTCCGTGGGGGAGTCTATACTGTCCCACATGACTGAAGATGTCCCCAGTGACCGCGAGTGTGTGTATTTGTGCGCAGACAGCGGACCCACCCGGTGGAATGTACTATGGACATATGCATTCATGGATGCACAGATGGCATTAGACAGCTTACCCTTGCAGATCTGCACGATGCCCATGACGATGATGAGGGCGAGGGCCAGCAGTTTGCCGGCGGTGAAGATGTCCTGCACCCTGGTGGCCCACCTCACGCTGGAGCAGTTCACCCATGTCAGCAGCACTGAACAGACACACACAAAAGACAATAAAACACATGGTTAGGTTTTCTTCTTTTTTTAACCCCTTAAAATCCGGTTTTCCCTTTGTGTTCTGACATTATCACGTTTATATTTTCTTTATCAGCTTGCAGCCTTTCCACGGACAGTTTTATTCTACAGATCTTGTGCATCGTTCTGCGCATCAGCCTGAAATCTTGATATCTTTGGAAACTTCTGAATCTCCACAAGAATTTTAAATAAATCAAATTTCCGCTGGTTTGAATAATGTCTTCAATGCACAATATGACTTTGGACTGACTGTTCTGAGATGTTGGGAAATGATCGTGATTGTGAGTTGAAGGTCATGGAGAGAAATTAGTAGAAGAAAATCATACTGAGCTACATTCTGTGCAACACGCAGTTACTGGTTTATGTGTTCAGTATTTAATTGGTGTTGTAAAAAAAAAAAACTGTCACTGGATTGTTTGTAGTAGCAGTACTCGTAAAATTGCTCAAGAAAAGAAGTTGTGAAAGTGGTTATTGTCACTGATAAAGCCAATAACCTTAGTACGTGAACTGATCTCAGGTCATTTAAATGGAGAAAGATTAAAAGCTGCATACTTGAACGTATGTGACGTGTCATAAACGCAGCAGCGACCTTAGACTTTGTTGCTGCATCATCACATTGAACTTCAGCCGTTATCTCCTCCACTTCTGCAGCACTTGTCTTTTTCTTTTGAAGTACTGCAAGTCTTTCATATCCACACATGCTTCAGTGATTCAAATGGTTTTTTCTACCTTCTGTGATTTTAAGAAATTATAATAATCCCATTCATGCAACTGAAATTTTTTTTTTTTTATCCAAATAACAAATATTACACTCAGTTTTTATTTTTGCATGTTTTAATTCTGTTTTTTAAAATGATTTTAAGATGCAATTGTACATTGTCCCCATTCATATATATTGAAGTGACAGATACATTCAATATATTTTGGGTAAGAGCTTTTGGGTTTTTAAATTTTTTTTTCAACCTGCCATTTTTTAAAATCATTTACTAGGTTTGTTGATTTGGAAAACTTTTTGGAAATACCGTTCAACTGACTCCAACTCGAGGCTGAGCTAACACAGACAAAGATAATGGATTTGATCTGTACTGCTGGGTACAACAGGCCAGTGGGTTCAGGCCAATAGGGTGCCATTAAATAATAGGCCTGTTGACTCTGTGGGATTAAGTTCATCACATTAAATAACTCTGGGCTGAGCTGCCACTGCAGGGAACAAAGGCAGATGCACATGAACAGACATGCATGCCTCTGCACTGATATGAACATACTGCAGATGGAGAGTGTGGTTTGCAGACTGAGCTCATTTGCCTATGCTGAGACGTTTTTCAGGTTTCCCATTAGGTAAGTGAGCGTGTGTCTAAAGGCGGGGAAAGTTAGGGCTTAAACTGCATGTGCAACAGTTGTGGTGAGCGGGAGACCTGTAGCTGCTACTCCCACCCACAAAAAAAATGGAAATGAAACACACACAATTCAGCTTATGACTTGATTTGTGTACTGTATACACACAGACATAATAAACTACCCCTGACTGGTCCACTAAATACATCTTAAACCTCTTAACTCAACCACCAGTAAACAGCGTTGTTTTAGGAACCAGATGATCTTATTGCCACCATACTGCATTACAGTAACAACACACACGTCCCCTCCTAGTCTTCTTTGTAGATCAGCGGGATTCGATTAAACACCTGCAGACACAGTCTCCGAATCATTGAGCTGTGGGGCCGCTCAGCTGTCTGTAAGCTGAGTATACAAAATGTGTTATGCATTTATATATGTGTGTGTGTGTGTGTGGAAACTTGAGTTAACTACAAGCCACCTGGAAAACATGACAAGAGTTATGACCTCGCACTCTGGCATCTGTAGGAAGAGTCGGACCCCAGGGAGAATCCCGCCGCATTTTATTTTGAAACGGTACCCCTTGAAAAAGCTTTTCCCCCCGCTGATTGAAATGAGCGAACCGGTCCGCGGCTGGAGGCATCTGGTTTGACTGTCACTCAATCCTGTTATGGATGGATTTGTGGGTAAATAAGTATGTGGTTATATCCTGCAAACTATTATACAATATTCAGCAAGGGCTAAATTTAAATTTAAGACTTCACATAAATGTCTAATCACACAAGCAGATACACACACACTCATCATGGCCCTATAAACAACAAGGATGACATCAGCGTTGAGGGGAAACAGCCAACCTCTCACACACTTTTCACCTGAAAAACAACAACTGCAAAACAAGGATAAAATTTCTACAAAAATACTCAAGTTTCTTTTTTTTTTTTTGGCTGAAAGCTGCCTGACAACATCTGTTCAGCTGACTAAAGACAGAAGCTACATCACTCCGCTGGCTCAGCCAATCAAAACCAGTTTCGCTAAAAACAACCCAGAGTTTGGCAATGAAACGACTGCTAGCAGTTCCTGTCAGAACTGAGCACATTTTGCCTCAAGGCACTCATGGAAGTGGGACAAGAAACACAGGTGAATGTAGGTCAGTGTCTGTAATTAAAACGAAAACACTAAAAAAGTATTCAGAGAGCACAGAGCTCTGCCAAGGTTTACTGTCCTGAAAGTTCATTATTAGCTCTGCCAAGGAGGTTTTCAGGCTGTTAGCCGGCATGACATATAAAAAAACCCAAAACAAAACAAGAAAAGAAGTGCAAAAGAAACAAGGCATCCACTTTTTTTGATGAAAACTTATGATGTAAATTTATGAAGCACTTCATGTTTTATATGAACTGTTTCTATTCCCCTTTAACAAATAGCGATCAAAGTAGTTATCCCCTAAACAAGATTTCTGCAAGTTTGAATATAATATTTTGATGTTATTTTAAACTTACTCCTGTAAATTTCTTCTTAATTTTACCAAATTTGTTTGGTTTGTTGGAGAGGCCTGAAAACAGCCGCTGTTGTTTTTCTAAATTCCTTGCTTAAGCTAATATTTATCAGAGTAGACCTCATCCATTCTACCACTCCACCTAAACAGACCTTCATCCAAACTTTACCAAATTTGTTGGAGAAGTCTGAAAAGAGTTGCTGCTGTGTTTTGACATTTCGTTTTTTTCCATTTTTCCTTGTTGCCAAAACACTGACTGAATTATGATTCAGGCGACACATGAGATCTGTTTAACAGTTTTTGAGAGTTCCTGATGACTAACAAACAGACATGTGAAACTGAAAACACAACTCTTTTGGCAGAAGTAGTGGATCTCTTGGTTCACTGAGTACAAATGTGTATTATTGCGCACTGCTTTTCGACAGCGAGGTTTTCACATTGTCAGGCTGAACAGAGCGGCCGACTGAGCCCATCTGCCAGTGAACAGCGTGTCTCAGGATGTTCCCCCGTGCTTCCCAGCTCCAGGAAAAAAAAAAAAAGAAAACAAAACCCTTTGGTGATCAGTTTGAAGGAGAAGAAATATTTAAATACAGCCGCGACTACGAGATTCCACCTTTCTACCGAAGAAGCCAAACACAAACCCAGTGACACGCTGAATTGCAGATATTTGGACATAACAGCTCCAGTTTCTCCAGTTCAACCAGCTCCTGTTTTTCTGTATTTGACCCTGACCACTCACCTGCTGTTGGAGGAAAAATTGAAAAAACAGTTTTCAGTTGAGCTCAGAGCAAAGTTTTTTGGAAGCAAAAAAAAAAAAAAGGACATAGTTGTTTTCCTTCTCCCGTCAAACAAAAAAAAAAAACATTTAAGTGACGTCAAAGAGATGAGTAAACAAATATTTGCACTGATGCAGTTGCAGGGGCGAGGTGAGACCGCAGCTCCCACAGTAACCGGCGATTATGGAACAGTGGGATGTTTACTTGACATGTGGGATTAGGATTTTAACAGAGGACAGTCGTGTTTTGTAATCAGCCCACAAGGATTGCTTCATAACACACACGGACAATAAACATAGTCTTCTTCTGCGTCCACCCCTGTCTCTCTCTCTCCGTCTGAAGGCTGCCTGCAGTATTTGACCAGCAAGTGTGAACTTTGTAGAAGGATTCGAAATCGACCGCTGGCATGTCAGCGCCAAACACATCCACCTATTTGTCTTCACGCATTCACTACTCACTGCTACTGTCCTCTAGCTGCTCTGCTACCTCTTTTATTCTCCCCTCCTTTTGGACGACCTCTGACAGAGAGGTAGATAAGAGACAGGAGAGATTCGGAGAGAAAGGGGAAATACTGGTAGGAGAATGGGACCTAAACTGGATAAATCAAACCATAATTCAGCCAAACTGCTTTAAATAACTTGTGTATTATAGACATATTTGATCATGTAACTACAACCAACAGAGAGGAAAGTTTGCTTTAATGTGAAACGTACTGTCACACACTGCACTGTGCAGGATCTACGCTACCTTTACATTTTGTCCAGCAGCCCTGGCTTTAACTGTGTCAGCATTTGTGCACTAATTACTTCTGCTGAATTACATTGATTCCCATTTGTTTTTATTTATTTATTTTATAGTGTAGTCCTAGATTTATTGGCAGTTTTTCACCTTCTGAACCTGTGTCTCAACAAGCACACTCAGAGAACGTTATGTCCCTCCACTGGTCCGTTCAGTCTGTCCCTGCTCCTTTATCTCCGCATAATCAAAACTGAGTCAGTGAGAAGTCACAGCTTTTATTTAGTTCACCAGGGAAATGTACCACTGATGAAGAAAGTGTCTATAAATTGTAAAACGTTTATCATACATGATGATCCATTTCCAAGTGCAACCCTTTACATCACACTAGGGCCAAATTTGTCTAAAGGGGCTATTTTGTACGTTTTTTCTGCCGCCCAAATGTGGTTTCTCGCCGGGAGCTGGTGTTAGTGATTGTTGTTTGACTAGAGCTTCAGCTAAGAGAACAAGTTATAATACAAGCCTCTACATGAATTTCCCCTAAGGGATAAATAAAGTATCTCTCTATCTATCTATCTCTCTGAGCAGAGCTGCGTCTTCAGGGCAGGTTGGAGGCCGCATTGAGTCGCTATAGGAAAGTGACGAGACGGGCTGTGGCTAGCTGGTTAGCATGCGGACTTCAGTTGAAGGAAAGATGTGATAGAGACAAGAGTTAACATTGGTGTTGCTTTCCACCGCTGGAGACAACCCTTGGCGTAGTAGTAAGTAGCAAGTTTGAAACTGAACTCACAACATTTCTTCAAGGCTGCTATATAAACAGCTGTTAATGCTACGTAATGCTATGTAGCAATTAGCAAGACTTACAGATAGCGCCGTTAAACATAGCCATAAAAAATGTTTAATATTGCTGTAGTTGCTCTTAGCAGATAATTGGATATTTTGTGAAATATGTTGTCAGTGAACATTTTATTGATGTGTGCAGTATTGACATTTTGCAGTTTGCATTAATCAAATGACATCTTCTTCTTCTGCAAGGGATTACAGGATAAATCTGAGGGGTCAGCTTGTTTCAGACTTTTTTTTTTTTACAATATTTGCTACTTTATTAATCAAGCCTCTAAAACTATTTGAATGAAACAATCTGAGAAGGGAGCATCACTTGTTGGTTGCGCTGCTCTCAATTTACAGACGTATATGCAACCTGTGAAAAAGCTGTCAGTGTCAGACTATTCCTTAAATGTGCCTTCCTCTCTATTTCATTTTTCTACCTCTACCAGGCAGAACTGTCATGTTTGAGCACAGTGAGTTGAGATTGTTGTCAAAGCATGTTGGGCATGTCCCTTCACAGAAATACAGCTGAAGCAAATAAAAAAGGGTTAAATTTTTCACACCGTTTTGTACATAGCAGGGACTCTGTGTTACCCTGTGTTAAGACGTTTAACCTTGCAGGTTTCATTGAGGACAAAATCACATAAGGAAAAAATAAAAAATGACAGCGTCACAAATGTGAGACCTGACGTGCTACTCACAGAGGCAGACGGCAGCCAGCAGACGCAGGCCGTTCTCCGGGGGGAAGCAGGTGGGGAAGAGAGGCTGCAGGACGTAGTTGGAGAACGTCAGCGCGATCACAGCCTGATTGGTCGGGTAGATGACCAGCACGGCGATCCACAGACGCAGGAACCTGGAACAAAAAAGGAAGGGGAGGGGGGTTGGGGCGCGGTTACAAACACAGAGGCATGTGAGAAACAGCGGGGTGTTGGGATCAAATACAGTGTGTAGGAGCACTAACAGGTGAGAATAAACAGGAGGAAACACATCACAGAGGTACATACACCACATATACATCCTTCCATTTACAGATTCCCATTCAAAGCAGGTTATTTTTGGTTGAGAAAATGTATATCCTCTTTCTCGCTATGCTTGGCCTCTATTGGCTCTATTACAATCCACGGTCATTTGGCTATAAAAGACATGTGTAATTTATTTAATAAAACAATTAACATTATATTTATTGCTGATAATGAAATTATCATTTGAGTCATTTATTCATTTTTCCAGCCTCTCAGTATGAGGAGGACTTGCTGCCTTTCTTCTGTTTTATACCACAGTAAATTGAATATTGTTAATGTTAAAATTCAGCGCAGTCAAACAGTGTTTAGAACCGAGCAGCGGTGAACAACCAGACTAATAAAATTTACGTTTGGCAGCTGGTTTAACCGAGGTGAGTCACTCAGCCTGTCAAACTGTGACGGTCTGTTGAAGTAGCTACAGTCACGGAGGAACATCAGGGAAGGAAAAGTCAGTTAATGGTATTATCTGCCAAAAAAAGCTCACACTGATGTATGATGGATAAAAGCAGGATACCAACACTAACCTGAATATCTATACAAGGTAGGAACATTAATGGGAGCGGAGGGGGTTGTACAGATGTGAGATGACATGTAGGAGAGCGGGGTGGGGAGCTGGGGTTTAGCCGAGTGTAGCAGGAGAGACCAGACGTGCGGTATTTCCATGAAATTCTCCGAAAGCTTATGGAGGGATCATTACACCTGACTGCGTTAACGGGATTGTGTCTCGCTGGAATGTGTGTGTGTGTGTGTGTGTGTATGTGTGTGTTTCTTGTTTGTTTTACATTTTGTGCAACGTTTTATTTTTAACTCCGCTTCATTTTTTTAAAAGTAAAATCTACTTTTGTTCTGCATATACAATTTTTAAATGTTAAAAATATAATCAACTCTAAACAATTATGTATTAAACTAACTAAAAGTCCTAGTATAGTAGTTTAAAGTAGAAACAACTTTGGACCAACTACAACATTAAAATGCATCTTGCAGGTGAATGTATCAATAACTGATAACACACTGATCAGGAGGCCCTCTGCATAATACATACTTTTACTTGTAACACTTCATTACATATGACTAATAATTCCTCTCTAATTGTACTTAAATACTCTTTTAGTCATTCAAATGGGGGACTAACAAAGGATTTAGTGGTATTACAACTTTTTAGGGCTTTAAATAACAACTATTTTTGCTAAATCCGCATATTCAAATAGTTTATTTTGTCTGAAAACCAGCAAATATTGGTTTCCCTTCTACTAGTTTTATTTGAGTAAAGGACCCGAATGTCTTCCTCCACTCGTAGACACATATGAATAACGGGACATAGAATTAATACAGGAGGACACAAAGGAGATATTAGTATAGTATAGTCTCTATACTGCACTTTAGGCGTGTAACACAACCCTCATAAGTCTGACATAACAAAGAGCCCTTTGTACTTTAAACACAGTCCAATCAAGTCGTCTCTGAGCGTACAACTTTACGAGCGCTTCCTCTTTTCTACGAGCCCGCCTTCATCCAGCTGCGACAAGGTGATGTAAGTATTTCCGCCACTGCCGTTATTGACTTATGCGCACATGCAAACACAACTGCAACCCCCCACCGCCAACCCCCACCCCTCACCCGCCCACCTACACACACACACACACACACACACACATACACACACATAGGGATAAAAGCAGCTCAGGACAACAAAAAACAAACGCCCCTTGAACACAGTATATTTATCCTAGACAGAGGGCACAGGGAAACGGTGTGGCCCCAACACTTCAAACCGAGCATCTGAAGCAATGAACTACAAAGTCTCTGGAGGTAAAACTTCATTGATGTGTATTGATAGCTGCTGTACAAAGGGACAAAAACAATCATTGGCTGTTTTGTCTGCTTGAATTCCTTTCCCAAAGCAGCCTGATAATATGCAACCTTTTGATAGTTAAAAAAACAATGGTCTAATCTGTGTTTACAGTCTGGGCAAAGGCACAGTGTGTGTGAAATCTACGCTAACAAACAATATTGTTTTACTAGGAAATTAACTTAGCGTGGTTCCCAAGCATTTACTGTAAGCTGCGTTACCTTAAACCTAACCATTTATGGATGAATGGAAGGCGGCTGACTGTTGAAAGAATTTTAAAATAAGTTAACACGCCCACAGCAGCGTGACATTTCCAAATCTCTGAGTCTGTTTATGATTCTTCTTTTGTCTGCGGGCATGTGTACAATGACTAAGTTTGAGTCTTAATATCTTTTTTACTTTTTAATTTCTGTACTTGACTACAAGCTAAAGACCCCCTGCTTTGGATCAAGATGTCTGACCTATATTGGAAAGCTCATCCACCAGGATAAAGAGAGGAATCTAGACATGTCGGTATGCTCACCTAAATCCCTGTCAAATTAACTTCATTTGCTTGAGAGGCCCCATCTTCTCGAAAACTGGGTCATATACTTAATAGACAATACTTCTGGGCACGGTGAGGTGGGGGTTATCAAACCTTACTGAACTCAGAGTCTACACAAACAAAAAAATCAACCAAAAGAAATCCTGTTTTTCCTGCTTATTGTACATGTTTAATCAAGTCTTTTTTAAATCAAATTGTTATTGGTATAGCGCAGCCTCCCCTGATGTATCATGATTACTGACTCCGAAGGCCACACCTTCAAGTGTCATATCAAACTACAGTTGAACGTCCCTTTTCATTGTCTGACTGAAAGTCTTCATGAATGTGCAGTGTCTGCTCACCCGGCCAGCCCCCCGAAGATGTCCTTGACGTAGGAGTAGTCTCCTCCCGACTTGGGGATGGTGACGCCCAGCTCCGCGTAGCACAGCGCTCCGATGGCAGTGATGACGCCAGTGATGATCCAGACGATCAGGGCCACGCCCACGGAGCTGGCGTTCTCCATCACTCCCTTCGGACTGACGAAGATACCTGAGCCGATAATGTTACCTGGGGGAAGAAAGGGACAGAGGACGGAGAGGCGTTAGGTTTCAGTACAAACTGATCAAGACCAGTTTAGTCGTCATGGGAAGCAAAACCCAGGCCGACAATGTGTTGTATGGGGTCAGCGATGGCTGACGAGTACCAAGAAGACTGTTCCATTTAAAGGAAAATATCAGAGGTTTTTGCATGTTTTCAACGAATCATTAACTTATGTGTTTTAAAAATTTTGAAGGCATTTTTGTGTACAATATTCAAATCAGCCAACAGACTTTGCACTTCAATCAATACTTAAACTGCATCACCAACAGTGCTACATGGAAACAACTAAAACAAATAACAAATATGTTTTGTTTGTTTTTTCATGAGAGATAAGAAAATCGTTACCACTCTCAAAGACTGGAAACGGAGGCGAACAGCCAAAGTAAAGAAAAAATGCACCTGCAGACAAACTCTTAATCTCACAGGTTAAATGTTTGTATCTCATTTCTGTGAGGTGTTCACAGGTTTCAGGTAACTGTGCCGAACCTGGTAAAACCCCACTGAGACAAGACTCACTGAACAAGACTGTTAACACCTCTAACCCCTGAAACCACAAACTGTCATTTTCAACAGCAGCATTTCTGTTCATGTACAGATGAAGATACATTGAGGGAGTCTGCTGATTGAATTTCCATATGATTTTGAAGCGAATGAACCAGTAATGTATAAATGATTTGTAGTTAATGAGCTAAAACAAATACACTGGAACGGTTCTTTAAGTTTGTGTTAGTGTCATACTTTCAAAATTGTCTATGATAGTATTTAATATGGTAAAAACAGCCGACTGATGTAACTGTTCACTTGTTGCGGGTTGCTGGGTAAATTCGACTGCACGCGATGTGGTCAGTCAGATGAAATGAACAGGAAAAAGACAAACTGAACAGGAAAAAGAATGAGGTCATGTGTACAAAGAGAGACAGAGAGAGAGAGAGAGCACAGAGTGTGAGAGACAAATGAGAGAGTGAGCACAGTTTGAGCGGTGATGAAGCAGGGAAAGCGGGAACCTGTAATCTGCTGACTAGGCGCAGAGTTGAGAGGAGATGGAGCAAGAGAGAGAGCGGGTTGAAAGAGTGCAAAGAGGGAGGCGGGATGAGAGGTGGACGCCCTGACATATTCAATGAGCATCAGCGTGCCAGGCAGTTTACACAGGAGCTGAAAGATGGCGGGACGCATCATTGGGCTCCGGTCCAAGATGAAAAGATTCACTTCTCTGACAAAGCCGCGGTCAGAGGTCAGGAGCCTCCAATCAGATTCAGCCGGATGTGCGGCCATTAAAAAGGCATGAGGGCTAAAGGTTGAAGGTTTTGAATCGTAACAGGCCGAGTGGCACTTCACAGTACAAAAGTCAAAGGTATGAATGATAAAGTCACATTCTGCCATGAGAGTTAAATGAAGTGCAGCGATTGGGTGTGTGCAGATCATAAGCTACTAGATGAGTTTGATCTGCATTTGTCCACAGTGTATGACTTGCAGCTGGTAGACACAACTTCATTTCAATGATCTACAAGACAAAAGGGCTGGAAACTACTATAGACTAGACCTATAGATTAAACAAAATGATCAGATTAATCAAATAACAACACACTACCCATGTTCTCGATAAGCAGTCCTTTGAGGAAATGGCTAAAGAGGTTCAAAGTTGTCAGTCTGCAAAAAAAAAAAAAAAAAAACTGTGTCTGCTTTCTCAGATCAGTTTAATCCAAACTAAAATCTGAACATTTGCCAAACCCTGATGCTCAACTGAAGCATGAGGACATGCAAATTAGTTCAACATTAACGGAATCCACATGCATCATGTGAGCGAGCGGCGAGGGCAGCCGCTCGCTTATGTAACTCCGATTGCAGGTAAAAGGTAAAAAGGGGTCCTCGGTGCGTGACCTTTGACATCGAGGAAATAAAAAATAGCCGTGCACTGACTAAGCACTTTTCTCTGTTGCAGACTCGCAAATGTGCACGCTTGCATGTTGTGTGTTTGTGTCATGTGCATCATCACACACCACTGAGAGACTAATGCTGACTCGTGGAATCTTGCTGTTTCCTGTTCTCGCAATCGTTTTTACATCCTTTTGTCTCCAACCAGGCCAAGAGGGAACATCTTTTTTTTTTTTTTTTCTTTTTAATGCGCTGTTGCTAGACCACTGGCTGTCTCTTGACCCTGATCTTAGACGTATCAACTTAAAGAAGCAGAGTATAAAAACTAGGAGCTGTTGTATCTCTTTGTACATGTCTCTTTCTCACATTTCTGAGCTAAATCTCCTTGTTTGTACAACTGGCTGCAGGACTCAGCCTCTTTTACCACAGGATACTTTGATATCCTGCACCGTTATTGAATTGTTGTCTCATAAAGGAAGAGGCTTGGTCTAAGACATGCTCTCTGAGCACATTTCTGTTCCTCTTGGACATTGTTTGATGTCATCTGACAGCAACAGGCAGAGGCTCCACTTCAGACTTCATTTTGATGGTCTTAGACAGCTCCTAGGTTGATGAAAGATGTGATCTTTTATGATATTTTTTGTATTAGGACTTTTAATCGTGATTTAATGATATTATTTACGTTCTTACTTTGTTTTTTTTGTTCTAATCATTTGTCTAAAAATGCTTGCTATAATTGCTTTAATCAGTCTAAAACTGTCTAACACACAAAAACGATTAGTTTATTGTCACATAAAAGAAAGAAAGAAAAAGGATTAACTGATTATCAAAACAGATGCTGATCAGTTTCAATTTAACAGCTGATTCCTTCAACTCTACTTATTATTATTGTTACCTGCAGTATCTTGGGCAGGTAACTCCTTTCTCTGAATAGAGAAAATGAAAAAGTGTATGATCATATATTGTGATTTTACTGTTTGAAATGAACAATTATTGGCACATTGGAACATTTCTTCTTAGAAAACTTGCTGCAGAAACTGAATACATGGAGACACATTTCATGAAGCTAAAGAAAAGGCTAAACCTGCAAAGATTATCTTAAGTGGAGTCCAAACATGCAGGAACCAAAGAGAGAAATGAGCCGTTGTGTTACTTGATTGAGCCTCTCCATGGCACATGATTGAATTCCACCTCTCAGCCAAACACCACTCGCACTAACAGCAGGCTATGCATATTAACAAGTGTGTATGTGTTTGTGCAGCATTATGATATAACACTAATCAGCCTTTATAAAGCCCTGTAAGATTAGTTCTTGCTTTTCCTCCCAGCGTTAAATCCCTGTTCAAACAGCCACCAAGCCGAGGCAACCTGCTGCTTGGCCCTCAGACCCTGCAGGCCTGTGTCCATGCATGTGAGCTATTATTAAACTGAAGCAATTTACAGGAGACAGAACCACTAAGGCTAATGTTGTAATAAAAGTAATTAGATCAATTAGATATGAAGACAAACTAGTGGTCACCCTGTTTTTTTTGGGATCTCACCGTGGTTCATCTATATTTCTGTCAATTAAGGATTTAGACTCTGCAGCGCGATTCAATTTTACAAGACAAGAGGGTAAAATTGAAACTAGATATTTAATCAAAGCGATGTGGATTAGAGTCGATGCAGCAATTCTATTACAAAGCACACAGACTGGAGTCCAGCTCAGACTTCGCTAAGCCAGGCAAGCTAATAAAACAGCATTATCAGGGCGGGGCTTTCTTCCACGTGGCCAAAAGTTCACAGCTAATTCCAATTCCTGGCTTTGCATGTTTTTTGGATTTATATATGTGTGTGTGTGTGTGTGTGTGTGTGTGTGTGTGTGTGTGTGTGTGTGTGTGTGTGTGTGAGAGAGAGTGGGTGGGTGGGTGGCTGATAAATGCCTTTACTGTACAATAGGCCATAAAACTGTTTGATGTACTCGTGTGCTTGGCCCTTTTCATGGAAACCCAGCGGGGCATGTTCTCAGTGAAAGGATCAGACGAGTCACCTGAGCTCACGTCTCTCCCGCACATGACAATGTGAGCTGAATGAGCATGAATGAATGACTTGGTCAAGGACGAAAGCCCCGGCCATTACGAGTCTGGTGACTACGCTGAACTCTGGACGGCCATAAAAGCCTAAGATGGCATATGTGGCTCAATGCTGCCAGCCTGTTTCTTAAGTGGATGATTGGAGGGTGATAAATTAAATGATTAGATGATCTAAATGTCGGTGCAAAGATACGCTGAAGGGTGGGGCTGAAGAGAAGAGATGTTGGCAGCGTGCACACGGATCTTTTGCCTAAGCAGGATCCGTCAGGATTTGCAATCACATCAGAAACACGATTATCACTCTGGAAAGGTGTAAAAACATGAACACAAATGTGTGCAAATTGGGTTCTGTGCTCCTTACAGCAGTGCCTTTCCAAAGCTACCTCAGGGATTTAGGGAGTAAGTTATAAACTGAGCAGTAACAAGGTCGTCTCAACAACATTTTTAGTGACAAGGTTGTTCTTCATCTCTTCCTGTCTCTTTCCTGACCTCCTTTTTCCTAGTCTTTCTCCTCCCTCTCTTGCAGCAAAACCTCTTGGGAATTCCCATGTTCACACACACATACACACACACACACGCTTCTCTCCTCCCGTTACCGTGGAAACACAAGCATGAATGAGTCATCCCCTCCCTTCTCTCCATCCTGTCAAGGTCAACACGAAGACCACACACTCCTCAGACACAACTTGTGCCATATTTCATCCCTGTATGTTCTGATGGCGTTTATTTCTACTTGCTTGTTGTCTGTATTGACTGGCCTGCCACTGTATTGCCTTTTACCCCTATTATGACATAGACGCTAGCTATGTAGCAATAGCAAAACTTACAAATAGCTCCTTTAACCGAATAGTTTATATCATAGTATATACGTATGATGTAGTTTTTAGGTGTTTTAGGTTGAGCTGGAATTGTATATGACGTCTACATGTACACCAGCATAGTTGGCAAATAAATTCATTCTACTGATGAAACATCACAATTATGCAGATGCGGGTCAAACGGTGAGCACGTGCTGCCTGGTGAACATCAGTATCTCCACTTTAAGAAAGTTAGGATGGACCATATCTATGTGAACCAATCAGTTTAAACTATTGTGTTGCCTCAGGATATGAAAAGAGTCCGAAAACTTTGTTCTACCTTGATAAAAAAGCAGACAAATTGATCTTCGGTGGGCCATGTGGCCTCTTCTAAAATGCAATTAAAGGGTTACTCAAGCTATTAATGCTGGTACTTTAGTTTTAGTATAATAGCACAAAGCTGAGAGGCTTTCAGGGGACAGATTAGAGAAATAATGGTCTCAGTTGATGCCAAGATGTCCTGGCTTCAAACTACACAAACACTGGCTCCTAGATTTCCTACAATTTTATCAGACTTTAGTGCCTCTTCAAAGTTGTATTTCTCTGTCCAAGTCACCAAAACCTGTGCTGTGTTCATTTTTAATAAGAATATGCCAGCCTGCCATCTCACTGTGTCCAAGTAGGCTAAGTCATGTGAGCCTACAAATTTCTCTGAATGGGCAAAATCCTCTCGAGCATCAGAGATGAGTGAGTGTGACGACATCATCAGCACTGGCCAGGGTTACAGAGAAATGATGAAAGCTTTGCTGATTAGCCACAGCAGTAAAGGGCCATGAGACATGATGCAACACCTGACTTCATTTTGCCATGAGTTGCAGAGTTTCAATTACAAACACACCAGTGTGTACCCTTTTAGGTCGCCATCACATGTGAGAGCGAGTCCAGTTTGGGAAAGCATATGCCTTTAGGACTGTGTGTGTGTGTGAGTGAGCACATGTTCACTTTGGATCAACTATACTGTCTGAGTATCACATATCACTTACTGTGCTAAAATACCCCCCCCCCCCCCCCCCCACACACACACACACACACACACATATGCCTCCTAAACTTTATATACAGTGGGGTCCAAAAGTCAAAGGGGTGTCAGACTTTTAGACCTCACTGTACCTCCTTTATTGAATGGTGGAATCTGATCCTAGTGCAGCTTTTGTACCCTCCTGAATACAGTCTGTGTTTTCCACCTTATTTGTTATTCACCCCTCTGTCTCTCTTTGTTTCTCTCACACTCAAACACACTTTCCATGCTTTCTCAGACGCACACATCTGCTGTTAAACTGCAAGCACTAACGCGCGGGGGAAAGCTGAACTGTTGTGAGGTTAATTGGACAACCCCCTCGCACCATATGTCAGTTACCATGTCTAGTATAGTTGCGGTGACGGTCACTTACCTACAATAATACCACAGGCGCTCACAAGCCCGATTTCTTTCTTGAGCGCAACTCCTCCTCCTCCGGACTCCTTCTCACCGGCAGCATCCTTGGCAGAGCCCGCTGTGCTGCTTCGTTGTCTCGGACCGTCCGTCATTGTGATGGCTGGACTTGGCTCGACGGGATCGGTTACCTTTCTTTACCTTCTCTACCACCTCGCAAGCACCTGACGCCGCCCGTGCGCTTCGTCTCGCCTCTGCGCCTCAAATGTCTTCCTTTGCGCGTTCGCTGAAACGTGCCGCACTTTATCTGATGAGGAAAGTCAGCGACCTGTGTGTCCTTCCTTCACCGCGCGACCAGTATCGCTTCTTCAAAGTCTGAGCGCAGCCGCCAAAACCACGCTGTCTCTTGTGTCACAGGTGTTGCTACAGGTCACAGTCTACACGCACATCAGGTCCAAAGCGCGTACTCCAATGGCATTCCTTCAATGTCATAAAAAAAAAAAAAAAAAGGAGATAACTTTGTCCTTCACTTTGATTCTTGTGTGAGCAATGAGGCTCATATAAACAACAATAATAACAACAACAAGCCGTCACTGTTTCCTTGTTCCAGGTGTGAGCTGAAGAGACAAAAGCATCCTCTGCGTGCGAGACCACAAGCTGCTCCGGTTAAAGAAAAAAAAAAAAAAAGTCTTGTAAAGTCGCTCAGTTCAGCCTCATAAACATCCAACCTGTGTTCAGCTTGAACTGGAGAGGTTGCATTTGAGTAAATACACATTTCGTTCTCCTTCATATGAGTACAGTAGCGCCGCCTCCTTTTCTGCCCCCCAACCCCCACCCCCACCCACCTACTCCGACAATGGGCTTGTTTTTCCTCTTTCAGCCTCTCCAGGACCCTCCCATCTGTGTTTTTTTTTCTTCTTCTTCTCCCCAACCATCAGCTGTTATTTTAAATTCACTCCTGCCTCTTCGCTGTGGACCTTCCACACACACGTTTAGGTTACAAGCGCGCTGCCTCCGCCTTTCTTTCTTATGTCTCGACCACTTCCTCACTGTCACAGTCTATTCTCTCCAGCGCAGACACTCACTCTCACTCATTCATACTTATTATTCACCAACATGCAGCAGAAGCCAGAGTCTAAATTTAGCCCCTTCATGCATCTCACTCCTCGCTGTGCATGCTGCAGGAGCGCTGGTGTGTTTCCATCCTGTATATGGGTGCTCACACTGCACAGGACAGAGAAACCAGACTCTCTATACAGTGTTGTCAGAAGCGTGGCTGCTGTAGTAGCAGGTTGTTATTTCCTAATCCGGCTATTTATGACCAAGTCCCTACACTAAGACAACAACAAAAAAATTGAGTGTTTAATAAAGATTTGAAAGATAATGTTTCCCCGCCACATCATGAAAACAGCACAGAGAACATTTCTGCCATTTCAGTGTGAGAACGAGAGAGTCCTCTGTCTGGTTTCATGACCTCGCCATTCTCCAACATTGTCTGAATGCAAATGTTTGCTCCCAGCTCCCTACCTATTATGTCCTTCACTATCTCCCCGATGTGCGTGCAGATGTTTTTTGGGGCCTACTGTCCGTGCTGTGACATGGAGCACAAGCCAAAACAGATGCTTGTTACACTCAGAAACGATGTGATATGATGCGTTTGTAGGTGCAAATCCCCCTCTGACTTCCTTAAATAGCTCGTCAAAACATCTTTCTACACTTTGTCAAAGAGGAAAAGCTATTTCCTCTTGATGACACATTTGTTAAGATGCCAAGATATGAATTGCAGTTTTCAGTATAGTTGTTTGACTTTATTACAGTAAAACCATAGAATTAATGTATCTACTGTATCAACACTTGCAATAATGACTTTTTCTTCATACGCATGTCTTGCACACTTTGGTTTAACACTAATTTTGCAAATGCTTCTTTCCATCTGAGCATTGATGCTTTTTTTTAGTCTTCCGTTTTACTGAATATTGTTGTTGTGCATAACAAGATCATGTCTCTTTAAAGGTCGAAGAACTGAAAGTCCATCCAATGCACTTCTGAAATAACCATTAGAAGTTTGTTTTTATGCTCCGAACACTACTGGACTGCAGCGTCCCCGGAGCTGTTTGGGATTCAGTGTCCTTGCCCAAGGACACTCCTGCAGGAAAGATGCTTGCAGACAGTCTTTCAGTTAATGTCTAACATATTTTGCTTTATTAGCATGTCCTTTGATTTTACAGGAAACCTTAGATTCACCTGAGAGACCCTCGCACTTCCTGAACAACTGTTGACTCATGATTGCCAGTGCAGAACAAAAAAGGCAGGAGTTACATAACACACAGCTACTAATCTCTGCAAAACTGGGCAAACCAGTGTTTCTCTGCTGAGTGGACAGAACAACAAGGTCACCTGAATCACCTCAGCATATATTCTGACTACACTAAAATGCTGCTCTGCTCTGAGCTGTACCTCTGCTACCTCTGACCCAGATTCCTGTCTGTGTCTCTATGCAGAGTGGATCTGAAACATTTGGCTCTGCAGTGTCAAAAAATACTCTAAACGTACTTACTTAGTGAAGCAAGAAAGGGAACACACTGTGGTGATACCGCTCACTCACAGTTCACATGCATCACCATTAGGAAATAGGTCAGTGGACCAGTTTGTTGACTTTTTTTCCTGATGTACAGCACCTATCCGGAGCATTTTTAGTAGGTCAACAAGAATGACCATGTTGTGGTGTTGTTGATGTGACGGTCAAAACTGCCGACCACTGTAAACCATCATCGTGGCATCATTCAAGGCTGACATCTTTATTTACTTCATTATTTCATCCTGATGATGATGATGATGTGCAGGGATGTAGGATTAAGGTGTAAGAAATTAAAGTTAGAAATTAAAAAACAAAACAAATTCTAAAAGAAAATGTGATGTTAATGCATTTTTATATATTTATGAAGTCACTGACACTATAAAATGTAATGGCATGGTTTCAGTATTGGCCTTCAACCACTGTATTTCCCTGTTAAGAACAAGCTATATCCAGTTATCACAGAATATCACACAGTCATACACACAGTAGTTTTAACTCAAATGTCACAAAGGGATGGAAATGGATGTTGTCCTCTTTTGATCTAGTGTCAGGAAATTTTCACCATTCTCTGTTGATCAGTATCCTTACAGGTGGACATTGTGATCAAACATAATGACCCGTATTGTTTTGGTTCTGATGGTATTGATAGTTTTGGTTACAGAGTTGGAAGACATGCCTGATCATCTTCTCCATTCATTCGGCATTGTTTGCTTGATTAGATCAGATTGTTTGCTGTCCAATTACAGCAGGATAAAGAGCTTTGATAAAATAATGACAGGTAATACGTTTGGGGAAATGGACCGCATCACTTTTATTTGAGTTGGAGAAAGGTGGGATTAGGTGAGGAAATGATGTGATTAGGCACAAGACAGAGGAAGGATTTCAGAAATACTGAGGCGGTAAGTCCAAATTCCCCCAACACATTTCATTTATTCAGTCAAACACAACTAAAACTCTCAACAAACTCTCAAGAAATGAGCTACAGTCCCAGCCCAACACCCCTAGCGATATCTTTCTGATTGATCAAACTGACATTCAACAAAACTTTAACATAATTTCTATGAGCCCAGTTTGATGGCAGCGATCTTCAATTTTTCTATCTGGCTCCTTCCTTTTCAACAGGCTGTGAAATGCTACTGAATGTCACACTAACATGCTGGTAACGATACTCACAGAGCTCTAATTAGAAAGACAATATGTATCTCCAGCCCCTCAGCTCAGAAATATTCCACTGACTTTACTCATCATGTGGCCCGTTAGCACTTAGCAGCTTAAAGGAGAGGTCAGTATTTGCAGAGTTCACAGGTATTCGCATCAATAAATGGCTTGTGTTTCATTGGACGGGTATGTGTGCATGTTTCATCAGCTTGCTGGACCGTTTGAGCAAAAAGATAAGGCTTGAGGGTGCGTGCTAAAACCCTGGAAACTCTGACGAAGACCAGGGTGCAGAGAGAGAGAGAGAGGTGGACACGGAGGACAGAGCCAAGACATGAGTCATCTTAATGTATACTGTGTATACCAGACAGTCAGAAGATTTAAAAAGGAGAACTGACAGCGCTGACCTTCCTGCTTTAATGTGAGGGTGTTTTTCATCCACCTCTCATGATCCCCTGACTTTCCAGCTAGCGCCATCATCAGGTCAAAATGTGTCCAGTGCTTTGGTTTATGACTAAATACCTGCAAAGCTGATGACACTCCATTTAGCCTCCGCTGTACTTCGCATTGTGTTTGGTGCTAATCTGCAAATGTTAGTCTGCTAACACAATAAAGTAAGATGGTGAACATTAAGATAACTAAACCTGCTAAACATCAGCGTGTTAGCATTGTCATTGGGAGCATATCAGCAGGCTGGCATTAGCCTGGAGCTCAAAGCACAGCCGCATATTTGGTGGCATTTACCACCGAGTCTTGATGAGTTGGGATTAATGGTCTGTGGGAAAATTCTAAGAAATACAAATGTTGGAGGAGAAAAGGAAGACAAGTGTTTTCAGAGGAGATGTGGAGGAGTGGCAGTGCAGTTTGAACTTTGACAGCATGTCCTGAGTCAGCTGTAACAGGGAGTTTATCACCGTGGTAAAGCCGACCCTGGGCCTTTACTCTGATGGCGGCTCACACCTTGACGTAGCTGTGTGTGAAGGATGTGTGCATGGGACACAAACAATACCTGTACTCTCTCTCTCAGTTGAGGATGTGTGATTTTCTCAGCACCACAGACGAACGATGTGTTTAAATTAATGTTTGATTAAATGTTTAAATCACCTTAACTGGGCTTATGTTACCAAAAAGCAGTTTTAATTACCACATACACGTCTGCATCCTTTCTTCAGGTCCTCACATATCACGCACACACTCCACCTTTCCATCACATGGAGACTGACGTAATCTTCTCTAACATATGCACACACACACACACACACACACACATCACATATGTCCATGCACACACATACACACAAACTGGCTGGCAGGTGACAGATCGGGTAGTGAAAGGCATGGAGATCCTCCAGATAAGGCTGTTAATAAGTAACCCTGCTGTTTCAGGTTGTTTGCTGCTCAGTGGCTGGAAAATTGGAACAATAACATGCAAACATGGAGGTAATGGCCGTGGTGCCAGGCAGGCAGACCGCCGGGAGACGCAGGTCTCCAACAGTAATCACTGGTGTGTCAGACTTGTGTCCTCAGGCTTTGGGTGAGAATGCATCTCAAAGACAGACTTACTAAGAGAGATTGATTAAGGTATCTAGCGCAAATTTGCGTATAAAGAGATTTAATGAAAAATAAGAAAACACATGGTCATCTGTGGGACAGTCCTCCTGGCCAAGAAATCATCTGGCATCGTCTGACGTTCGTACAGTTTTATTACAGGATACAAGATATGAACATGTTAATCACTGAGATTCACATGTGCTGGTAGGTGGATTTTGTTACTTTTTGGACAGTCTCTCTCTTTATCCCCCCGTTCCTGGTCTTTCTGCTAAGCTAAGCTAAGTGGTTGCTGGCAGTAGCCATACATTTACCGAACACATACGAAGAGTGGAATCGATCCTCTCATCTAATATAATGCTATATCACTGAAACACGTCTGCTGTTCAATTAAATTCACTGATGCTGTAGGTGTCACGGTGCCGGAAACATTAGTCTGATGAGCTGATTCAATAAATGCCTCGAATACAAAGAGGAGAATGCAGCCATCTCCTTTTCGACAAGATACTGGACTCCTCTCTGATAAACCTACACAGGAAATGTAGAGTTGTTTTTAAAGTTAAAAACTGTTATTCTCACTGACTGACACTTAATGCTTTGAGTCATTTCTTTATTGTGATCATGTGATGAAATCTGAGATTAAGTCAAAGACTATTACTCATGCCCTGAGCTGTCTGAGTCTTACTGGGTCAGACGCAGCAGAAGCCAATTAAAAGAGAGATGAAAGAGGATAGATTATTGCAGGTTAAAACACCAAATGACACACATTCTTCCAGATTCTTTCAGAGGAAACCTGGGAGAAGAGTTATGCTGACGTCCTGTTAACCTCTAAGTACAGAACCTGGCAGTGGGCCAGAGCCGTGGCGGTTCATCTCACTAACACACCAAGCTGAGCTGAGCTCTGCTGCTCTCTGCTCACTCTCACATGGGCCTGTTTCTTTTTCAACATGTCAGTTCATTAAGGTTCCCCTTTACCTCAGCATACAGTGAATTAATACCCATTATAATGTGATTGTAGGTGTTTTTGTATCAGAGAGAAGCACAAATGTGTTTCGTTCCAAAGGACACTGAAGTGTTAAAAGCACAGTATGATGTGTGTGTTCATTTGAGCCTCTCAGATAAACACGGCCAAATCCAATACTGAGGAATGACTCAGTTTCAAAATTAGGTTTCTGTTTAGGTTTCTGATGTACAACCATTTTTTTTTTTTAAAGTCACATTCCTTCCTCTAAGTTATTAACTGTGCTCTTTGAGAGGCGGATAAAGGAGTGTTTGATTTGGGAAATCACAAGACACATCAGCACAACAGCTGTTAATTACGTGCATATTTAATCAGGGCACTGTTGCCTTTTCATCACTAAAGTTTGATGAACGGGTCAGAGATGTTCGTCTGTGATGGTTTTATCTGATGAGATTGGCAGGTAGAGTTAACAGAAGGTCATTAGCATGTCCTTATCTTCCTTTTCATCCTTTCTTTATTTTCATCTAACTCAGTCTCTGCACATTGTTGATTGATGACAGTTTCCTCTGGTTACAGTAAATATCATTCTCCAGCTGCTCAGGTGGAGGATCGACCCTAATTAGATTCTTGAAAAACTGGTTGCAGATTTGCACACAGTACGCTCAGTAAAACCCGATCTCGTCTGTAACTTGAGTGGCGAGCAGAAGAACAAAGGTGTTCCAACATTAAGCCCTTTACGCTGGTATTCGCTGATCAACCTCAAATATTCACTGGTAACCACAGGATGTCAGGGGAGGAGGCGGAGGGAGAGGAGGAGGAAGAGGAAGGAGAGGAGGCATAGCCATTAAGTCATCACAACAACAAAAAAGTTCCCATCTATCATAGGGAACACAGGATAACAAAACAAGCAAACAGCTCAGACCCAAAAACTCAAACAGTTCCAGCTCGTTAAACAGGGAATAGTGTATTTCTGCAACGTCTGGAATTTGTTCCTTCACATGTACAGTGCACATGTGCTGTAGACAGATGTTTTGTTTTTAGACATCAGCATGGTTCCTTTGCTTTGTATATTAACACTAAATAAGGAGCAGAGCCTATTTCTGCACATATCCCGTGTGGATATGTCACCGCCCATTGTTTTCCTAGAAAACGTCCATGTCTTCCAGTCCGGAGGAGCACATGTTCCTTCAGCAGCATATGGGTCAGTGATGTGACGTACAGCTTATTTATACATGTATATCTATAAACACTTATTTACAGAAACATTAGATAGGGTTACACAACTCGGGGGGGGGGGGGGGGTAAGGAAAGAGAGAGAGATGGAGGTAGGAGAGGAGGAGTGTGGGTTGTGGGGGTGTGAATGTTTGGAAAGCAAAGAAGTTTGTGACCTCTGCGAGAAGGAGAGGAATGTGTAAATTTACAGCTAGAGTTGGAGAGAAGAGGAGAGAATAAAGAGGAATAGAAAGACAGGATTGAAGGTTTGGGGGAAAGGAGGAGGAGGAGGAGGGCAGCAGTGGTGAAGGGGGCGTGTGAGCATGGGAGTGGACATGGTAACTCGAGCCATGTGTTTACCATGTCCCAAGAAACATATGAGTTCCTGGGACAATGTGTTCGAAAACATGCTGAGATCACGACCCAAACAAGCTGATTCACTCTGGTACCTGGTTTTAGGCTGAAGAGAGACTGAACACAGGAAATCGAAAATAAATCTATTATTCATTATCCATGAGATGTAACGGCTGGTTATTCTTGTGTTTTTCTTGACTTTAAATCAGTTTTAAAATGCCTGTAATTTTGATAGAAAAAACATTTTCCTTTGTCAACGTTCAAAATGGGATCTATACATGGCATTTCAAAACATGTTTAGTATTTTTGATGTATTTTGTCTGCTGTTTTATGCTTCATTGGTTTCCATTGTCAATGTTGCCTCCATTGTTCAAAAAATAAATCAATAAATAAATAAATAATGCAGCGTTAAATTGCGTAATTCATCGCAGTGAGCAACATCGAGTCTTCATTAACTGTTCTCAAATTTACAATGTTGTTATGACATCACTGTATTATCATGCACCAATAAAAACACTGACATAATTCAACATAAACGTGATATTCACAATAAACACTGAAACTGTGCAGCGTGTGTTTGAGACTGTAAGGTATCTATGATTTGTAATTAAGTAGCTAAAACTTGCAAAGACACTTGTGTAACGTCTCAAGCAGGAAACTACTAATTACAGACCAGTTTTCAGAATCCGTTTTGTTGTGTTCTTCTGTGCAGGAAATGCCATATAAACTAATCACCCTCTAAAAGTAAAAGCATAATGGATTAAAAGGTCACAGAATCTAATGCCAACTCTGACGTCAGCAGTTGGTGTTTTTGCTCCTGCTCTTATAATAATATATTAAACTTTAGGTTTTTTTTCTCTTAACAATGTTACAAAGGGCTTTACAAAAATAGTCATTAAAATTGTCATATTAGTGTGCAGCTAATTTTATTTCGTGTCACAGTTAATGTTTTGATGTTATTGATGTATTACTGAATTAAATAATTAATGAGGCTGGTGATTATCACTTTCAGGGCTACTGTTTACTGTTTACATAAAGCTAATCTTATTGCTGGTTGTTTTACCTTCTACGCCAGTGTGACTGTTTACTTGTTTGTTTAGGAAGTTCTCGTCACATGTATTCATATGCATGTTGACAAAGTTGTTTCGGGCAATCGGCTGCTATAAATAAAATAGTAGGTCAGGCCCACCTTCTGTACATAAGTAAATGTTAGAACATCACCATCCATGTTCATGATTTCTCAAAACTCGAGCCGGTCTGAACTTGTCTGTGTCTCGTCTTATCACTCATCTCGCACACAGAGCTACGCCTCAAACTGCACCACAGCTGACGCGCTTCAAGTTTCTCATCCTGCTCTGTGTTTACCCACATCCCTGATATCAATGTTGACTTTGAGAATCAATATTGCCATCATGGCAGGGTCACACTGGAACAAAAGCACATCAAACTGCAGTGTAAACAGTTCCTTGGAAAAAAATCATGCTTAAAAAAAATATATCTATTTACTCGGTTGTGACACAGATTTAAGTGTAAAATAGTTGATTTCTGCCTAAACTCTAAATTTTATTCTTCCTTCAGTATCAAAAACTACAAGCACGCAGTCCTGGACAATAACAAGGGATTTGATATGTGCAGTAATCCTGATCAGCTGAGCCAGCAGCTTCAGTTTATCACAGGACAGGGCGTGTTTCTGCTCTTGTAGATTTTTGTAAAACAACCCAATAACCACAACTTCCTCTTTCAGAGCGAGAGGGATGTGTGCAGATAAATATTAAAAATCACACGAAGCAATGAAGTAGCCTCTTTTTCGCAAGTGTGCCTCTGTCTGTGTGTGTGTGTGTGTGTGTGTGTGATATTCATTTCCCTCTTCCCGGCTCGGTCCAGCCCCTCCCCGACTGTCAGCGCTGCCTGGCTGAGGCTGTTTTTATGGAAGTCTGGCTGAATCCAGTTCACACTGCCTCAAGACACGACCTCCTCATCTTACTCTCTCCCTCTCCTACTCCCACTCCTCCCTCCTCCCTCTATCCTGTAGAATCTTTCTCCCTTCTTTCTGATCCTATTGTTTATTAGTTTGCCTGCTCCTGGTTTCTTTCTTGTTGAAAATGCTCTTTATTCCTTTATTTGAACTCTCCTTTCTTTCTCCTTCATCTCCTTCCTCGTTTCTTTGACCTCAATGTTTTGTTGTCCCCTTCTTCTCTCCCATTTTCTTTTTCTCTTCTGTTTTTTGTCATCAACTTTTGCACTTCCTCGAGGAAATGTAAAAAAAACCCCAAACAAATAGAAAAAGAAAATGAGACACAGAGAGGAAACCACAGCTGGTTTGGATAGTGCAAAGCTTTCATTTTGTGCATCCGAAACGTGTATTCAGACATGTATATGAATTGCTTTTTGTGCTGGTGTACAGTATGTCCAGATGTGTGTGTAAAGACATCAACGCAAGATTACCGAAGTCAGGCAAAGCAGGAAACGGCCCCGGTGCCCCGCGGACCCCAAACATTG